>NC_091991.1:75208174-75508174 GCF_044704955.1 Pristiophorus japonicus | reverse complement strand
GTTTTCAAATGGAAGCTATATTCAGACTGCAAGAGGATTCATAGGCGGTCCCTCGAATGAGGATGACTTGCTTCACCATGAGTTCACAGATGTTTCAATGAAGGACCCGATGTTCCAGCCCTGAACTCCAATTGAGGGGGTGGAAGATGTCTGTGCGTGGATTTTTTTTTAAACGTGATGACAGTTGAACACCAGCCACCACACGAGCTTGACAGAGGTCGACCTTTATCCAGTGGCAAAGGTTAATCAGGACAACTGGAGACCAGCTCTGTTGCACGGACCTAGTGCGCACACATATCGCAGTGTGGGCTGGCCCATGCTGCCCCAAAGCCCTTGGCTCTTCTGGGCCCTCATTCAACGCACCTCCGCCCCAACACCTCGACACTCCTCCGCCACAATCTCCCGCCGCACCTCCGCACCAAACATTCGTCACGATCATCCACCAAATCTCTGCCACGATCCTTCATCGCTCTTCTCGCCCCGATCACTTGTCGCAAGTCCGCCACGACCTTTCTGCTGATGCTACACATGCTTGGATACCCTAATCTGAGAAGCATTCCATCTCGATATCCAAGCTATCAATCAGATGCTGCACGATCCAGCTTACAGTTAACTTGGCTTTTTCCCTTTGCAGCCTCTTCACAACTTACTTTTCCACCTAGATTTGTATCATCAGCAAACGTGGATATATTTCACTCAGCAGAAAACTGCTGAAAGCAGGTGATTCTGGTCGGACACGGGTGTCCCGTTGAGACAGGCAGCTTAAGAATTGTGCACGGCAAAGAAAAATCAACTGAGGTAAATGTCATACCACATCATCATGAGGACACAAGCTGCTCAGTGAGGGCAATGCTGTGAGGGACTGTCGGTGACTGTTGTGGGAGGCAGAGTGGCAAGTGCTGTGGGAATGGGGGGCGTGGGGGGGGGGGGATGGGGAGACAGTGTGGGAAGTGCTGGGGTGTGGGGGGAGAAAGTGGGAAGTGCAGGGGGTGCAGGTGGAGACTGTTTTTTTTTTTAAAAACATTCATAGAAACATAGAAAATAGGTGCTGGAATAGGCCATTCGGCTCTTCGAGCCTGCACCGCCATTCAATGAGTTCATGGCTGAACATACAACTTCAGTACCCCATTCCTGCTTTCTCGCCATACCCCTTGATCCCCCTGGTAGTAAGGACTACATCTAACTCCTTTTTGAATATATTTAGTGAATTGGTCTCAACAACTTTCTGTGGTAGAGAATTCCACAGGTTCACCACTCTCTGGGTGAAGAAGTTTCTCCTCATCTCGGTCCTAAATGGCTTACCCCTTATCCTTAGACTGTGACCCCTGGTTCTGGACTTCCCCAACATTGGGAACATTCTTCCTGCATCTAACCTGTCTAAACCCGTCAGAATTTTAAATGTTTCTGTGAGATCCCCTCTCATTCTTCTGAACTCCAATGAATACAAGCCCAGTTGATCCAGTCTTTCTTGATAGGTCAGTCCCGCCATCCCGGGAATCAGCCTGGTGAACTTTCGCTGCACTCCCTCAATAGCAAGAATGTCCTTCCTCAAGTTAGGAGACCAAAACTGTACACAATACTCCAGGTGTGGCCTCACCAAGGCCCTGTACAACTGTAGTAACACCTCCCTGCCCCTGTACTCAAATCCCCTCGCTAAGAAGGCCAACATGCCATTTGCTTTCTTAACCGCCTGCTGCACCTGCATGCCAACCTTCAATGACTGATGTACCATGACATCCAGGTCTCATTGCACCTCCTCTTTTCCTAATCTGTCACCATTCAGATAATAGTCTGTCTCTCTGTTTTTACCACCAAAGTGGATAACCTCACATTTATCCACATTATACTTCATCTGCCATGCATTTGCCCACTCACCTAACCTATCCAAGTCACTCTGCAGCCTCATAGCATCCTCCTCGCAGCTCACACTGCCACCCAACTTAGTGTCATCCGCAAATTTGGAGATACTACATTTAATCCCCTCGTCTAAATCATTAATGTACAATGTAAACATCTGGGGCCCCAGCACAGAACCTTGCGGTACCCCACTAGTCACTGCCTGCCATTCTGAAAAGCAGCCATTTACTCCTTCTCTTTGCTTCCTGTCTGCCAACCAGTTCTCAATCCACATCAGCACACTACCCCCAATCCCATGTGCTTTAACTTTGCACATTAATCTCTTATGTGGGACCTTGTCAAAAGCCTTCTGAAAGTCCAAATACACCACATCAACTGGATCTCCCTTGTCCACTCTACTGGAAACATCCTCAAAAAATTCCAGAAGATTTGTCAAGCATGATTTCCCTTTCACAAATCCATGCTGACTTGGACCTATCATGTCACCTCTTTCCAAATGCGCTGCTATGACATCCTTAATAATTGATTCCATCATTTTACCCACTACCGATGTCAGGCTGACCGGTCTATAATTCCCTGTTTTCTCTCTCCCTCCTTTTTTAAAAAGTGGGGTTACATTGGCTACCCTCCACTCCATAGGAACTGATCCAGAGTCTATGGAATGTTGGAAAATGACTGTCAATGCATCCGCTATTTCCAAGGCCACCTCCTTAAGTACTCTGGGATGCAGCCCATCAGGCCCTGGGGATTTATCGGCCTTCAATCCCATCAATTTCCCCAACACAATTTCCCGACTAATAAGGATTTCCCTCAGTTCCTTCTTCTTACTAGACCCTCTGACCCCTTTTATATCCGGAAGGTTGTTTGTGTCCTCCTTAGTGAATACCGAACCAAAGTACTTGTTCAATTGGTCTGCCATTTCTTTGTTCCCCGTTATGACTCCCCCTGATTCTGACTGCAGGGGACCTAAGTTTGTCTTTACTAACCTTTTTCTCTTTACATATCTATCGAAACATTTGCAGTCCGTCTTAATGTTCCCTGCAAGCTTCCTCTCGTACCCTATTTTCCCTGCCCTAATCAAACCCTTTGTCCTCCTCTGCTGAGTTCTAAATTTCTCCCAGTCCCCGGGTTCGCTGCAGGGATGTGGACATCACTGGCCAGGCCAGCATCTATTGTCCATCCCTAATTGCCCATGAGAAGGCGGTGGTGAGCGGCCTTCTTGAACCACTGCAGTCCATGTGATGAAGGAACTCGCGCAGTGCTATTAGTGACGATGAAGGAATGGTGATATATTTCCAAGTCAGGATGGTGTGTGACTTGGAGGGGAACGTGGAGGTGGTGGTGTTCCCATGCGCCTGCTGCCCTTGTCCTTCTAGGTGGTAGAGGTCGTGGATTTGGGAGGTGCTGACGAAGAAGCCTTGGCGAGTTGCTGCAGTGCATCAGGAGCTGAAGCAAAGAAGTTGAGAGCGGTGGTGACTCCGACAGCCACTGGTAAGGCGTGTCCACCAGGTTCTCCGGGCAACAGGTCTGGTTCCAGCAAACTACAAATGTCTGCAACGACCTGGGGCGATAGCCTGAGCCTCCTGAAGCACTGCTGCTCACACATGTCCAGGAAGCTCACCCTCTGCCTGTATACCCTGTGTTGGGGGTATCGCCTCCGACGTGCTGCAGCCCTGTGGTGCCCCCCCCTCCCTCTCCTGTGGAGCATCAGGTCATCGAGGAGAAGGCTGCTAGTGGTGGGGCTCATCGGAATTGGATTGTGAGGACCAAGGTGAGATAGTATATGTGGCACCCATGCTGATGCAGTAGGGGGCAGATCAAGTGGAGATCAGAGGGCCAATCCCTCAACGTGGTGATGCTGAGTAACAATGTGGTGAGTGGCTTCCGAGGTTGCAGAAATGACCTGCAAACTGCTGAAACACAAATCTGTGGACAAGATGGAGTGAGCAAGAGCCTTTCCACGAGGCAAGTTATGAGGGGTAATGTTGCAGTATTATGTGCTTTTCCCAGCTCTCAACGGATGGTTACTGAGCTTCCGCCTCCCCTCCACAGGCGAAGTTCCTGAGCTGTGTGAATCCCGGGCTCCTGCAGTAAACGTCAAAAGCTGGTGTTAAAACCCTTCTGAAGGGGCTCTCAACAAGCAGTTAATGACCTGAATGAGGTTGCACGCTGTTGTCGATCGGGCCTGTGTCACACATTCAAAGCCGCCCAAATTAAATGCGTGAGGCAGCGGGATGACAGCGGCTTCCCGACATGCTCGCAATTTCCGAGGTTTTTGCTGCCGACCCACTGCTCGGCAACGGGAAAATGCCGGCCTATAGGACATTTCCCAACCAGGGAATGTGGGGAGGCAAGCTGTCTCCGAGCATCGGTCAGAGCCTTTCACGCCACAAGGAAGTGCTTCAAAGTGAACTGGGTTGCCCTGCCCTGCAATTTGTACCTTCCTCCTACCTGGTGGGAAACGGTCTTGTCTTTGCTCACAGCCTCACTCTTGCCTGAAATGTGACCTGTTTCAGCCAAACAGCCAACCGGCAGCATTCAGGAGTTAAAGTACCCTGGGCCTGAAAGCTGGGTATGTGAGTGCGTTTGTACATGCCCTGCCCCCGCCCATCTCTCACCCGCTGCACTTTAAAGTCCCCCCCTCCCTGGTTCCGCCAGATGGGCTGGGTTAAAATCCACCCACCCCAACCTCGAGGTCTTCTTGTACTCAGACATGAGAGAGTCCTATCCCCTGAGAAGCCGGATGATAAAAGGTTAAAATTCAACAACAACAGAATCAAGGGATATGGGGATACGGTGTGAAAGTAGAGTTGAGGTAGAAGAAAGGGGAGCAGGCTCGAGGGGGCGCACGGCCTACGCCTGCTCCTATTTCTTACGTTCTTATTCACAGTTGGGCACAACCTTACTGTCAGGAGGAAGCAGGCTTAGGAGTTTGACAGGAAAACAGGTGACTGAAGATGTGTACAGGCAGTAAAAATAACCAGAGGTTGTCCTAAAGCAATTATACCCTCTGGTGGAGTCAGTGTGTACAACATGGATGTTGCTGTGGAAAACACTGAGAAGATTGGATAAATATTAGCACTGCTGCTTCTTAAGTGGCCCCAGGTATGTTAACTATTCTAAATGTCAGAGTCAACCAAACTGACTATTTTTAATTGCAGAATTTTTCACACCATTATCAAGTAAATAACTGAGAAAGAAATTATAATTTCATCAGTGTTTATTTCACATTCCCGTAAATGGAATAGACACTACTGTAAAAAAATCATGTTCTGTGGTATTGTTGCTTAAATATTCAACAGGAATTACTGGCACAAAAGTGATTTGAGAGGACAATTCTATGGATAAACTAAATGAATAAGAAGGAATTATGAGCACACGATGCATAAAATCAGAAGAGTCATCGCCATGAATGTGATCTACAGTCTACTCCACCGAGTATAAACCTCAAGGGAAGTCCCAACAAATGATGTTTGTGAGCCTTTCCTTATTATGTGGTGTACTCGGAAATTCACCAGGGACAGCTCCTATTTGTGCAGCCTTTCCTTCAGAATGGCTTAATACTCAGAAAAATATTCCAAAATATTCTCCTGCACAGCAATGTTGCTTTGTTGATTTTGAACCGATCAACAATTGAAGCCCTGGTCAGTGCCGAGCTCGCTGATCGCAACCACTCAGCGGTTGGGCCATACAACTGGACTCCTAGCCCCTGGACTATTGAGGGGAAGGCACAGGTACATTGATGGCAGGTGAAGAGCATCAGGTTCTGTCGTGATGCCCCTACGATGGAATCTCCTGAAAACAGACCAGATTCACATGCAACCCATATAGAAGGTGCAATTTTAAATCAAACACTTCTGTTCTTGTGACTGTTACTCCTTAAATGATATATACTTGCAGGAAGTGCAATTTATAGTCTTCAACCAGCACAAAACTGCCCTCTTACTGGAAACAGATTTCACATGTTTCCAAAACTGTACAAACTGAAGCATACAGTGATAAAACACAGAGGTACACTTCTGAAGTATAGGCTCCTGAGGAGTATAGAATCGTGGAATTTTACACCACCAAACGAGGCCGTTTGGTCCATTGTTTCAGCTCTCTGAAAGAACTCTCCACTTTTGACGTAAGTATGGTTGGTGTGCAACGGCCACCACACGTTAAAAAAATCCACGCACAGGCATCTTCCACCCCTCAGGATGTAGTTCGGGACCTGGAATATTAGGTCCTTCGTTAAAACACCTGTGAACGCATCCTTTTTTGGCGTGGAAGCAAGTCATCCTCGTTTCGAGAGACTGCCGAAGATGATGATGATGATGAAAGTATGTATTCATAAATACTATATGTGACTGTAACTGTGATATCATCTTTAAGACATCATAAATCAAGCAGGGTTGCATCATCACCCCAACCCTCTTCGCAATCTTCCTCGCTGCCATGCTCCACCTCACAATTGACAAGCTCCCCGCTAAACTACAGAACCAGTGTGAAGCTGTTCAACCTTCGCCGTCTCCAGGCCAGGTCCAAGACCACCCCAACCTCCATCGTCAAGCTACAGTACGCGGATGACGTCTGCATCTGTGCACACAGGGAGGCTGAACTTCAGGACATTGTTGACGTATTTACTGAGGCATACGAAAACATAGGCCTTACGCTAAACATTGGTACGACAAAGGTCCTCCACCACCTCACCGCACAGCTCTGCCCCCCAGGCATCAAGATCCACGGCGCGGCCCTGGACAACGTGGGCCACTTCCCTTATCTTGGGAGCCTCCTATCAACAAGAGCAGGCATTGATGACGAGATCCAACACCACCTCCAGTGGGCCAGTGCAGCCTTCGGCTGCCTGAGGAAGAGTGTTTTTGAAGACCAGGCCCTCAAAACTATCACCAAGCTCATGGTCTACAGGGTCGTAGTAATACCCACCCTCCTGTATGGCTCAGAGACAGGACCATGTACAGTAGACACCTCAAGTTGCTGGAGAAATACCACCAACGATGTCTCCGCAAGATCCTACAAATCCCCTGGGAAGACAGACGCACCAACATTAGCGTCCTCATCCAGGCCAACATCCCCAGCATTGAAGCACTGACCACACTTGATCAGCTCCACTGGGCAGGCCACATAGTTCACATGCCAGACACGAGACTCTCAAAGCAAGTGCTCCACTCAGAACTCGTCCACGGCAAACGAGCCAAAGGTGGGCAGTGGAAACATTACAAGGACACCCTGAAAGTCTCCCTGATAAAGTGCGACATCCCCACTGACACCTGGGAGTCCCTGGCCAAAGACCGCCCTAAGTGGATGAAGTGCATCCGGGAGGGCACTGAGCTCCTAGAGTCTCGTCGCCGAGAGCACGCAGAAATCAAGCGCAGGCTGCGGAAGGAGCATGCGGCAAACTAGACTCCCCGCCCACCCTTTCCTTCAACCACTGTCTGTCCCACCTGTGACAGAGACTGTGGTTCTCGTATTGGACTGTTCAGCCACCTAAGAACTCATGCTAAGAGTGGAAGCAAATCTTGCTCAATTCCGAGGGACTGCCTATGATGATGATGGATATCTTCTTTACGACATCATAAACATACAGACTCAACATGGCTCCAATAATCAAGAACTTGTCAGGTGATCTTGTCACCTGATGCTTTTATTGTATTTACAGCAGCAGTTGCATTACCATAGTCCATTAGGTGGAGCAGTAGTCCACTGGCGCTATATTACAGTAACGTACTGAAAATTTGTTTGGGAAGAGAATATTTTTCACTTTGCTACAGTTAGAACTCATTCATCAGATTCCTTTTTTGAGAATGCAAACCCTTATTTTTAAAGTAACTCTTCCCGCCGCCCCCCACCATCCCTCTATTTTTTTCTGGTTTTGCAATTACCCACTGTAACTCAGTTTGAGAATGATCTGGGAACAGTCCCAAACCTCTATCAGTAGCTTTGCCTGCCTTTTGGTGAGCTATCTGGACCATGACTGACATTCGAAGCCGGGTGAGGATCCCGTCATGAACTACAACAGCACCTCCCCCACCCCCCACCACCACTGCACTCCATCACACCACATATTGGTGCTTCAGTCCTGTATCATATTCACCTGAAGTAATTCAGCTTGGCTCAGTTCTCATTTCTGGTTCCGTTATTCTATGACCTTATTGTTAACCAATGCTCACAATCCCGAGAATGTGGATCCACTAGCTGCTATTGTTAAGTGAAGAACTGATTTCACACACTTTTTATGTTATAACAGGGCTGGGGAAAGGGCAGGGAATAGAACAAAGTGGGGAGCTGTTTCAGAGAGCTGACACGCGGGCAATGGACCAAACAGCCTCCTTCGGTGTTGTAAAATTCTATGATTCACTGTGGTATCTGAAATTGTTCTTGAAGACATTGCTCAATAATTTACAAGTAGGGGCCAACTGAAGGGGTACTGAATATAACATTGAATGTACCTGTTCATGACTGACAGAAGGCAGTTGAGCCTTATTCCAAGAATCACCCTGATCAGCAGATACATAAACCGATCTGGGCTGGGTCTGAAAACAAAAAATAGTTATTTCATACTTTCTTCAAATTGTTTTTTTGTACACTTGTTTTCTTTTTTTTTTTAAATATACACATATAAACTTGTTAAACACAATCTATCCAAATTACAAAGCAAAATTAGACAATCATTTAAGGCAGGCTGTATGTCCTATATAACGCACAGAATCCCAGTTACTTTCTGTATGTACAGCTAATGTCAAATTAATTTCAAGTTTTGACCAGTGTTATTTTGATTGCTTCAGTTTTTGAGACAATTGCAAATACTTTAGAGACAGTGGAAGTGAATATATTACAGATCCACTCCCATTCAGGCTAGTTCAGGAGCTGTAATTTATGCAGAGGTCAGCTAAGGTATGTAAATACAGGATTATAAAGTATTATACTAAAGAGACATCTCAATCTAATGCAAAAGCACAAAACAGCAAGTTGCTTCACAGAGGAATATGGAAAACACGCGTCAAGTCCAAGGAGGAAAGATTAGAAGAGTTGACCAAAAGCTTAGTCAAAGGGGAGCATTAAGTTATACCTGTGCACCTGTATTAGAGCACTCTGCTTTGTACACACACATTGTATTGGGACATTACACAGAACAGGATAATTCATCCATTGCCGTTGAAAAGCAGGATGTTTTAGGCTGATTCCAATAAAACTGTCAACACTCAAATTGGGTTTAAATACTACCAGGTGTCCTAGAGCAGCCTGGAGTGACTTGCCTGCTGATATTCCTTCCGAGAACAGTGTGCACCTTCCCTATGAATACCCTGTGTAGATCAGGAACTTGCCACATGGTGCAACAAAGGAACACAGCCACATCCTACCGATCTGGTATGGTGCCAACATGCCACACCAGCATGGTACCCACAACATTCTGCTCCTTGAGGCTCGTCTTCCACCATCAGTACTGTTGTGTATCTATAAAGCATGCACTCCCATGTTTTGCCACCAGGGAGTGCATCCCCTGAAGTCCCAAGGGATCCCAGCATCCCTTGGGAGCACTGTATATAAGCCGGCCCCTAAGGCCTGTTCCTCACTCTGGAGTGTCTTAATAAAGACTGAGGTCACTGTTACTTTAACCTCCCTGTGTGCAATCTCATCTGTGTTAGGAACACAATAAGTACTGAATCTTCAGAGCAGAGCACAAAAAGATACATTCCTACTTCGTGCTGAACACTACCGCCTTTTGCACGTACGGACTTCATTGCATTTCCTGCGACTGATTCTAAATGGTGTGTAGCTTTACCGCATAAAGTAAATCTGTAGGGGTCACTCATCGAGGTACATGATGAAAAAATATATTGGGGTAGATTTTACAACTTGCACTCTCAGTGTGAAGCTTTGTGCACTGGAAGTGCATATTAGGAATCAGAGACAGAGGTCAGTGAGTCCCATTCAATTTTCCGTCCATACATCCTATATGGCCAGCTGACCTCTGGTGCCCGATATTACTGATTATTTCTCCCAGCATGCAAAGCTCAGGCCGGAAGCATAACTTTGTAAAATCCACCCAATTAAGTGCAGGTTGTTCACCCTATGCCAGATTTAGTGAGATTGCACCAAACATTTTGACCATTCTGGATAAGGGATTTTTTCCGGAAGAGGGGTGGCCACATTAAATTGGATGGTACAGGTACTGAGCAAGGGGATATCGGGGCTGGCTGGCTTGGGACTGGGAGTGCGGCAGAGAGATCGGGGGGGAGGGGGCGGCGATGATTCATGGGGTCAGGCCAGCGATTGTGGGAATCGGCAGTGAGGAAGGACTTCAATTTGTTCATGTCGGAGTTCTGCGCATGTGCCATCCGGTGGCCGGGAATGGTTCTGGACGAAGGGTGGTTCCGGATAATGGAGTTCTTGATAAGGGAGGTTCAACCTGTAAATACTTCGTTTTCTTTTACTACTTTTGTGATCTGCATTAGGGTCCAGCACAGATGATGCTCAGACAAAAAGAATGGAGGTGGGGTGGAGGGGCGGGAGAAGCATTGACACCTAAACATTTGGATATTAAGTTCCTAGGGCTGCAAGAAAATAAACCATTAATACATCTGTCAGAAGGATAGACTTTAATAGTGAAAGCTCTTAAGCACATTTCATCTCATCCTTCCAGAATACCATCCTTGCTGTGTTCCCATTACAGCACCTTGCTGCTTTTTAAGTTGCTTCAAAGATGCATACTACTACTATAAGGTATAGCACGTGTTGGAGAGTGATGGCCGTGAAGAGGGCAACTGGATTGGACATCACCAAGGTCCAAGTCACTGATTGGAGCGTGGGCTGGTACAGCAGGAGCGGCAAGGTTGGGGCGCACGAGCAGGGCGTGATCGTGGAGTGATGTAATCGGGACCCAGGAGAGGCATGACTTTGGGGCCCAGAAGAGCCGAGGGCCCAGGGGCAGTACGGGCCAGCCCACACTGTGATATGTGTGCGTACTCGGTCCGTGCAGCAAAGCTGGTCTCCAGTCGTTTTGGTTAATCCTTGCCACTGGACCAAGACCAAGCTCTGTCAAGCCCGTGTGGTGGCTGGTGTGCAACGGCCACCACACATTACAAAATTCTACACACAGGCATCTTCCACCCTTCAATATGCAGTTCGGGATCTGGAATATTAGACCCTTCATTGACACACCTGTGAACTCATCCCTTTTTGGCGTGGAAGCAAGTCACCCTCGATACGAGGGACCGCCTAGGATGATGATGCTTCTTAACTGAGTCCAGAGTCCTGGCCTTAACCACTCCCATCTTTCCTGGAAGCCTATTTCAGCACTGGAGTCAAGAAATAGTTCCTCAGACCCGCCCTGACCCTTCCCTCATAACCATGAACTTGTCCTTTCTTGCTTCTGGCATATCAGAAAGTGTAGTTCGAGTTTTGATTGTTCTATTCTGTTCAGCATCTCATATACCCCTATAAAGTGATCCCTGCCGAGCTGTCTCTTTTCAAGGCTGAAGAGCAGTTGTTTACCTTATTGTTCCAAACAGCTCATCCCTGTAACATTAGCAATCAGCCTGCATGCTCTCCTCTGCACCACTTCGAAGGGGCTTGGATGATCCCGATACAACATGACTACCAGAACAGCGTACAATCATCATCATAGGCAGCCCCTCGAAACGAGGATGACTTGCATCCACGCCAAAAGGGGATGAGTTCACAGATGTTGCAATGAAGGACCTAATATTCCAGGTCCTGAACTACATCGTGAAGGGTGGAAGATGCCTGTGCGTGGATTTTTTTAACGTGTGGTGGCCGTTGCACACCAGCCACCACACGGGCTTGACTGAGCTAGGTCTTGGTCCAGTGGTAAGGATTAACCAAGACGACTGGAAACCAGCTCTGCTGCATGAACCTAGTGCGCACACATATCGCAGTGTGGGCTGGCCTTTGCTGCCCCTGGGCCCTCGCCTCTTCTGGGACCCGAACTCACAGCTCTCCTGGGCCCCGATCACATCCCTTTACGAACTCTTGCCACTCCTTTGCCCCGACCTCACTGCTCCTGCTGTACCTGCCTGCACTGCAATCAGCAACCTGGATTGGGGAGACGTTAAATCCAGTCGCCCTCTTCGCAACCGTCGCCCTCCTGCAGCAGCATGCACTATTGCCTGCAGCGGGAGCAGCGTACAATACTCCAGTGGCAGCCTGACAAGAGAACCGATAGAGTTTCAGCGTATTCCTGCTGAATTTCAACTCTCCTGACTCGACTGCTTATCCTTACAAATAGTTATCCTACCAGGTTACTGATAACGGAGGCAAAGAGAAAACGACCAGCAAAACCAAACGAGTAAATCTTGGTGAGAAGCGTTGTAAACGTTTTTCCAAAATCTGTTGTCCTCTTCAGCTCCAGTAGCCCTTTGGCATTTGTATCATCTGCAAAAATAAATTTATTGAAGCATTTAGCCATGGAACAACCAAATGGTGTTTTTTTTAAATCTCACAAAATTTGTCCGGTATACTTAGTTCTGCTGCATATTATATATACACACTTTTAGTTAAATAGGTGGTAGTTCGAACACTTAAGATGACTCCATGGCCTTGGTCCCTGCCTAAGGACTTGGACGCGTACTGAACATAGAATACTCGTCACTTCAATGCTATGTCAGTGTTTTATTCTCACATGGAGACTTCAGATGAATCACATCACATTCCAGTCATGTTTTAGAGGCACCATATCTGTTTGTTTAGGCCTGAATGTCCTGATATATGATAATTATTATCATTTAACTCTCATACACATACCAACTATAAAATATGTAGGACAACGCAAGTGAAAGTTCCAAAACTGCTTCGAAAAATGGCAACTGGAATGTTTATCAATTTTTCTCCTCAACATAATTTTAACTATCCAAATCTTTTTTTGTGTGTGATCTTCACTGAAGTTAGTTTAATAACATTACTAGAATTCCTTGTTAGGGATCACAAACTACCTAACTGTAAAGGGGAAATTGTTCAAGATTTCCAAAATAAGGCTGCACTCAGATTTCATGCTTCATAACTAAAATAACTGATTTACATGGTCAAAGTAACCACCAATTACTTTATAATATACCCACCCGTGAGCTTGGCCCATATCCTCCACAGAAACCCCCTGATAAACTCTGTTGCCCCGGAGGTCATGTGAGATTACGGCCCTGTACTTCCCTCATTAAATATCTCTGGCAGATGGAAAACCATAAGTAAACAATCTCACATTTGCAGTTATAAAGTGGAATCTTCAGCATGTCAGCAATTCTATTTGCTATACTTGTCACACTCTCTATATGAGGCTATCTTTGAGAGCTCTAAACAAGTATGCTACAAGCATGGGGACTGGTTACAGGGGCAAAGCTCGATGAATCACAAGCAATCCACAATTGATCCGGAGTGAAGGGAAGTCTGTGACAGGATCAATGGGAAATAGTCCACTAGTCACGGTGCAACACTAAATTTGGAGTGTCCAGAATTAAAAAAAGAACATAGGAATATAAGAAATAGGATCAGGAGTAGTCCATTTGGTCCCTCGAGCCTGCTCCGCCATTCAATAAGAGCATGGCTGATCTGATCTTGGCCTCAACTGCACTTCCCTGCAGGCTTCCCATCACCCTTTATTCCTGAATCATTCAAAAATCTGTGTATCTCCACCTTAAATATATTCAATGACCCAGCCTCCGCTGCTCTCTGTGGTAGAGAATTCTAAAGATTCACGACTCTCAGGAGAAGAAATTCCTCCTCATCTCGATTTTAAATAGGCGACCCTTTATTCTGAAACAATGCCCCCTAGTTCTAGATTCCGCCATGAGGGGAATCATCTTCTCTGCATCTACCTTGTTGAGCCCCCTCATAATCTTATACGTTTCAATAAGATCACCTCTCATTTTTCTAAATTCCAATACGTATAGGACCAACCTGCTCAACCATTCTTTATATGACAACCCCTTCATCTCAGGAATCAACTTAGTGAATCTTCTCTGAACTGCAAGTATATCCCTGCTTAAATAAGGAGACCAAAACTGTACACAGTACTCCAGGTGTGGCCTCACCAATACCCTGTACAGTTGCAGCAAGACTTCCCTACTTTTATATTCCATCCCCCTTGCAATAAAGGCCAACATTCCATTTGCCTTCCTGATTACATGCTGTACCTGCATACTAACTTTTTGTGTTTCATACACAATTAATGGGGGGAAAAAATTGTAGTTGGAGGCTTCCTTCCGACCCAAAATTTTTAAAGAAAATAACTGGTGGTCACAGAGGTTGGCCTTTGATTCCGGTTGGAGGCCTACATTCGATGCACAGTGTACGGAGAGATGACTTCCCTGTACATAGGGAAATGCTGGAATCACGTGGGCCTGGACCAATCACTAGGTAGTATTCTCATTGATAAAAATTGGATCTTCATTTGTGCGAGATCCCATTACTATCAATGAGAATACCCTCTTAAATTAACACAGCATAATATTTTTAAAAAAACACCTCACATATTTAAAATTAATTGAAATTAAATATAATTAAATGTTTTACAAAAAATATTTTTGGGAATATTTTTTAATGTGTTTTAATAGAGCTAACAAACTTACCTTACTGGACAGGATTTTTAAACATAAAAATGAATGATTAAATTTAATTTTTATATGTTTTAAAACTCTTACACTAGCAAAAGTAAGCTCAGCGCCTGCTTTTACCGGGCGTAAAAGTTTGAAGAACATTCGCTGGGCATGAGTTGGGCAAATAGCCCAATCTCTGCCACGCGGATGTCCTTCTCCCGGGGATGCAGAGGATCTGTCAAGAGAAATCTTGACAGATCGGAAAAGTCGGTTTTTGGCGCATGTGCACATCGCCCCGAAAATCGGCTTTTGCGAGACCTCGCTGGCTCCGTGCACACTTCGTACAGACCCAATGAGGCCGGAATTTTCGGCACATAATATCCTTTACAATTTAGAATTTTCTTTTCAATTGTGTCTCGATGAATGCATCAAATTTTGTGCAAGAATGAAGCCTTTTTGAATTTTAGACACCTGTGCAGCTCTGTGATTACTTCTCACCTCTCAGGGTAACATAATTAGCACAACAATCGGTCTTCTAACTTACACCTTGGTACTTCCCAATGAGCAAGAAGAAAGAATGCACTGCCACATGTGAAATATTTCTTAATTCTATATGTGAGTAAATAAAGTCACACTCAGACCAAGCTTTAATCATACCGACAGATGAAAGCAATACAGTGGAATAAATGTCAACATGCACAGCAAACTGATGTATATGAAGGAATGATGCTTTAATACCCTTGCTCTCTTCAACACTGTTGCAACGTGTGCAACCCTCTTTCATACACACACACAGGAGTAAATTGGAGCTGGCTAAACTTGCTTAAATGGCCAGAATTGGTTGGGTGGCAGATTATGCCCCCAATGAGGTAAAAAAAAAAAATCATAGCCTATAAAAATCCTACTCAAGTGAATTACACTACCGCAGAAACTTGGAGATCTTAATTTACTCCCCCCCAAAAAAACAATGCATGCCAAAAAAACGGCGCAGATAATTGGGGAGCATTGAGCCCCAACTGTTGCATCCAGGAGATTGAGCAGCCAATATATCAAAGGCTTTGAACCACATAAAATAGAAATGGAAAAAAAAACTGGTATGGAGGCAGAAAGAAGAGGCTGGGAACAGAAATTTGGAAAATAATTCTTTTTACTTCAGGGTCATATAAATACATACAGGTAAAAGTACACTTTCACTTCTGCTTTCAAGCCAATAGACATATACCTTCACTAGAACAGCAATAGAAAAATAGTACAAAAATATGCATTATTATATGGAAATTTTGCACTTTCGCCATGGTTTCAGTCACTGCTGGACCTTTGTGCCACAGGACAACAGTTATTATAAAAACACCATTAAAGTGACATAATGATAGCAATTACAATTGTATCGGTGTTCTAAAAATGCATCACTTCATTCTCCTCATGGCTCTACAATGCACTGGCTGCCAAGCTTTGGGATTAGGGTGGAGAGGAGGAGCACCAAGGTGAACTCAGAGACAGCAAAACTAGGTATGAGTCTCAAAGCTGTAGTAATAGGCTTTCTGGTGATTACACAAAGTTCTTGGAGCAACACGGAGGAAGTTTTCTGCCATCACTGCAGTGCAGTGAGCAAGCTGCATAATGTTGGGCAAAGTAACCGTGTGACTATATATCTGGACATTATCGCATTGCATACCGACATGGGCACAGTTAACGGTTCAGAAAACAGCACATAACCCCCTCTAACAGGCTCTCAAAACAGTGGATAAGCATCAGTGGGCCCTGGTCTTGTACGATATACTTCTGAGGGAGCCCAGTTAGGATCTGGCAACAATTTGCCTGGTCCTTCGCAGTGCGATGTACAATACAGTCCTTGGTTTGGTGTTGTTGGATCTTCATTCCATCACCTGAAAGTTTCAAAAACCTTCTCACTGCCCTTCTCTGCAACCTTAACTTTTTCAGGATTGAATTCAATTGGCATTAATGAAGATGAACCATCTGTTAGGACACAAATTAGATCATTCCGTTAATTCCTCTGGACGACATATGCGTTGGAAATGTAGGAGGACTGCTCTAGACGTCAGAGAGGCGCTGAATAATTCATGCAGTTCAACTGCAACGTAACAGTATGGGTACAGGGGGCCTGCAAAATCCTCGGGCTGATTGCACCAGTGATCAAACTGGCACTGCTGGCCTCCGATCCCAAACTAGCTAGAGGCTCTGGGGTCGGAGCTGGATCATTTCATTTAAATACGTTTGGCCGCCACCTGCACCAGTACGGACACATTCTGGGTGCCCACTGGAGGAGAGGGGGAGGAAAAAGCAACAGAGGCCAGCTGGCACCAGCCGGTCGACATTCTTTATAAGGAAGTGGATATTACAGAATGTGCCAGCCAGGTTCCAGTGGTGCCCAAGCCAAGAACTTGCAAGTGGACCCCACCTCCTCCTCTAAACTGATTTGTACAAGGGGATCTTCCCGGCATCCAGATCGTTGGGCAGAATGGGAGCAGGAACTGAAGAAATTTCCGGGATGAAAAATTCTTTCCCCTTTCCCCCTCCTTCCTCCGATGTCACAGGCCACGCTTAGGGCAGGCACAAGTTCCCACCCCAGGCTCTATGGGAAGAGACCTGCGTTTCCAGGTCCTGCTTGGGTCTCAGCCGGCGTGGAGCCTCCCATCCCAGAATGCCAGTGGGCCCGAGGAGGTTTGGGCTCAGAATATTTTTCACAGCTTTTTATGGAATATATATATATATATATATAAATATTTCACACTTACCAATGAATTCTCATCTTGAGGGAGCCTGTCGCTCTCATCCAGACTTGGCAATGGAGCACTCCGGCCAAATTAGTCTGTTTTTTCATGTAAATATTTCTTGGCTTCTTCACTGTAATGTGCAATCAACTTACCATTGTTGCCCTTTCACTGATATACTTAAAGCAATGCTGTGCACTTCATGGAATCTTGGAAGCCATGTTGACTTTACATGTAATCAATGTCCAAGCTTTCTTATGCCTTCGAGAAAACACGTTTTATACCAAAAAGGCTTAACATTTGACCTGAGCAAGCAGTTCTGCTTTGGAGAAGTTTCATCTTTACACTTTGGATTTGTACACCATAGTTGACCCCCCCAACCAACACTGGCAAGGACTGTCACATTCACCAGTTTAGGTTAAATGCCTCACTTCTGCTTATCATCATCATAGGCAGTCCCTCATATCGAGGATGACTTGCTTCCACATCAAAAAGGGATGAGTTCACAGGTGTTTCAATGAAGGACCTAATATTCCAGGTTCCGAACTGCATATTGAAGGGTGGAAGATGCCTGTGCGTGGATTTTTTTAACATGCGGTGGCCGTTGCACACCAGCCATCACATGGCTTGACAGAGCTAGGTCTTGGTCCAGTGGCAAGGATTAACCAGGATGACTGGAGGCCAGCTCTAGTGCGCACACACATCGCAATGTGTGCTGGCTCGTGCTGCCCCTGTGCACTCGCCTCTTCTGGTCCACAAACTCATGTCTCTCCTGCACCCCGATCATATTGCTCTGCAATCTCTCGCCGCTCCTGATGTACTTGCCTGCGCTCCAATCAGCGACCTGGATTTTGGTGACGTCCAATCCAGTCGCCCTCTTCACAGCCGTCGCCCTCCTGCGTGCTGATGCTTACCTATATTATAACAGTAACTGTACTCCAAAAGTACTTAATTGGCTGTAAAGCGCTTTGAGACATCCGGTGGTCATGAAAGGCGCTATAAAAATCCAAGTCTTTCTTTTTTCTTTTATTGAGGCGACAAATGTGAATAAATTCATCTCGCATTGAATCTGATGCCAACAGTCTGCTGGTTGAAGGCTAAGATACTGTTTATCAGAATGTAGTGTTCCCAGCTGGTGGTAACTGAATGTATTTGCCAAAGCAAAAGTATCTCAATGGCTTTTATTCCCAGAGATTCTCCCTTCCTCTTGTCCTGACTTTTACTAAAGTACAATTCTACAGGTGTTGGCAATCATGTGGTACTTGTACAAGTGCAATTCTTCGACTAAGGGACGAGACAATGGGGGTGTAATTAATCTAGCGTACTAGCATAAAACAGGCAATAGCAAAGCGGCACCCGTTTTACACCCCGCCCAATTTTCTTTTTCATTGACTTGAATGGGTGTAAAACAGGCTGCTGATTCGCTATCAACCGTTGTGTGTTGCCGCCCCAGTCTGATTCCACCCCCAGAAAGTGTCAGCAGGCTATTTGACTGTAGAGTAGAGGGCAACGGACCCAATCTTGCCCATGAAAAAGTACGAGCCCCTGGATCATGGGTCTGGGAAGTCTGGCTCAATTTTCTCCTTTCCCAGTCCAAGCATGTCGGGCTAACTGTAGCACTCCACTGGATGAGATCACATAGCTCAGCTCAGAGAGGGAACTGAGCCTGGGATCGTATGATGTGGACGGCTAGCGCTGCACTGGACAGTAGCAGTGGATCATCGAGAGGAACTTGCCTAAATAAATGGAGGGCAGGCAGTACGAGTATAGCCTCCAACATTTTTTACAAAGAAAACCACCACAATGCTACTGAAAGCATGGTCATGCATATCAGATCACTGCAATAATTACACTTCAACTAACAGTAAATATATTAGAGAGAGAGAGAGAAAAAGAAAGAAAGAAAGAAAGAAAGAAAGAAAGAAAGAAAGAAAGAAAGAAAGAAAGAAAGAAAGAAAGAAAGAAAGAAAGAAAGAAAGAAAGAAAGAAAGAAAGAAAGAAAGAAAGAAAGAAAGAAAGAAAGAAAGAAAGAAAGAAAGAAAGAAAGAAAGAGAGAAAGAAAGAGAGAAAAAGAGAGAGAGAGCGAGAGAGAGAGAGAGAGAGAGAGAGAGAGAGAGAGAGAGAGTGAGAGAGAGCGAATATGAGAGCACGCGAGAGGATTAAGTAAGAAAGAACCTACTCAGGTTTTAAATAAATTGTGAAAAATAAGTTAACTTACAAATGGCATTGGGATGAGTTGAGAAGAAAATAGTGTTGCCAGGTCCCCTAAGAGTCAAAGAAATTATCCCCATGAGAAATTATTACGATGCATAAGGCTACCTGATCAGAAAACAACATGAAGGTATGGTACAGTGTCATAAAACCTGTGCACAAAATGGCTGCAGTTATCGCCTGTACAACAATGAACAGCGCATATCAAAATAATACACTATATATGAAGCCTTGGAAATATTTTTGAATGATTTGATGGTAGATTTTTGTTAGGTAAGAGTATCAAAGGATATGGAGCAAAGGCAGGTAAATGTTGAGGTGCAGATCAGTCATGAACTAATTGAATGACGGAACAGACTCGGGGGGGCGGGGGGGGGGGCTGAATGGCCAACTTCTGTTCCTATGTAACAATGATATCTTGGACTTGTTTTGATTGCCTGAGGGGGTCGGAACAGGAATTTTTTCCCTTATTGGCCCTACATTTCTATTATCCTTCCCCCCTCTCTCAGGGGATCACTTGGCTGCGGGAGGGGGAAGGGAGGAGGTGGTATGAGGGAGTGTCTGGCCACAATGCTCCAGCAGCATGCGTGGGGCAGACTTGATGGACCAGCCAGTCTTTTCTTTCCCATCAATTTTGTATATCATAAAGCCTTCAAGTGAGATGGGAAAAGACAACATTGTCAGCAAAGGGAAGTGTGAGGGGGGCGAAGAATTCAATAGATAACACTTTTAAATTTACCATCACTGGAGTACTTTATTTAATGTACAACAATAGCAAAATGATTTAAACTATTGTACAATTTCCCCAAGTGTTAGAAACGTGCTGCTACAAAACAAACTTTCTAGAACTGTCTTACGCAAGATGGATTGCAAATGTCTTTTTTTAAATCTGTAACTTACCATGAAAACGTATAGACAAATATATGGAGCTTTATCCACGTGGTGCCAAAGTTCCGAGAAAGCCACAGGTCATGCTGCAACGGGAGAAAACAACAGTGAGAGCTTCGACCAAATGTACTCGCTAAAAAACAAATTTTAAAATTTTTCACAGCCAATCAGTTACGATGGAAGAGGATGTAGATTTAAAGAAAGACTTGCATTTATATAGCGCCTTTCACAACCACCGGACATCTCAAAGCGCTTTACAGCTAATGAAGTACTTTTGGAATGTGGGAAACGCGGCAGCCAATTTGTGCACAGCAAGCTCCCACAAACAGCAATGTGATAATAACCAGATAATCTTTTTTTTGTTATGCTGATTGAAGGATAAATATTGGCCAGGACACCAGGGATAACTACCCTGCTATTATCTTCTTCAAAATAGTGTCATGGGATCGTTTACGTCTACTTGAGAGGGCAGACGGGCCTCAGTTTAACATCTCATCTGAAAGACGGCGCCCCCTCAGCACTGCACTGGGGTGTCAGCCTAGATTTTCTGTGCTGAAGTCCCTGGAGTGGAACTTGAACCCACAAACTTCTGACTCAGAGGCAAGAGTGCTATCCACTGAGCCACAGCTGACACTTTAAAAGATAAACTTGGCTGATTTTGTCTTTGGGTTACTCACATCAACACTGTAGGCCAGCAGGTAGTTGGAATTGACGGGGTTGTAGACCATCGGCACGCTAGGGTGGAAGAGTAGACGGACAGAATGAAATGTCTTGCCGGAATCGACCGATCGAATTATTATACCACCACGGCCTTTTTGATTCGATTCAATAGCTGTCAGAATGGCCTTTGTGTTTTTAAAAAAAAATAAGAAAAAGTTGCACATTATTAATAATCGTGTCGGGTTTCCTAGCTTGTGTCGAAAAAGGAAACTGCTTGCTTCAACTTTTTGAGATTCTCACCTTTTTGGAATGCACTGGTCCTACATTAATTCCAAATGCTTGCCGTATATAATAGTTCACGAGCAGGTCCGAGATATCAGCAAATGTTTTCCCATAATCCTCACTGTAATTCAAAGGACAGCACTTATCCATATTGTCACTAAATAAGGTAGAATTAATAAAAACCAGGCTGCTCCTTTCCTTAGCTCTACGGCCCGAAAAGAGAAGGGCCAGCAATATTTATTCTCATTCCTCACCCTGCCAAGAGAGGGGAGGGTGAGGCAGCGTTGAATTGGGATTAGTTTATCAAACTCCATTCTTCTAAATGCTTAATGGGTGGAAAGATGTAGAAGCAGGAGGTAAAGAGCAGCGTAGTAAACAACACATACATGAAGGACAGAAAACTGAAAGATGAGGGGGGAGAAATTTGGTTGTGTAGTGCCTCATTTTGCACCCCAGAGGAGCGATAATGCGCCTCGAATGACTTGCCGCTCGGCTGCGCTGCTTGTAATTTTGGTTGAGGTTTACCGGCGCAAAACGCTACCGCCTTGCTGTGTACTGTCAGTCAGATCATGACATCAGTACCCGTGCAATGACCCGCTAGCGCCCCGCTCGCAAAATTAGGTGTGGCCGCCTCATTTAGTGTCCTCCGCTGAACACGCCGGAGAAACCAGGCGGTCCCACCTTCTATAAGCCATACCTGCAAGCTATCTAAAGGGAGGTGCAAGAGGATTTATCGGAGGTCACAGTGAATACACATTTTGACAAAGCACTGTGCGTGAACCTCTTACTTGGCAGCGGCAGATTTATCTGACCTTGAGTTTGAGAATTTAATGGGTGCATTACTAGCACGCCAGCGTCACCTTCTACATGCTCTTGTTAGGCGGAGAGAAGATGCAAGGCATGTTAGCCATATTGGCTCACGAATGAGACCACGCCGTAGATGTCGGGACAGGAGGCCATACTCCCCACGGGTTTACCGGGAGCAATGCTCGGACATGGACATGTTGGAGGAGCAGTGTGTCAGAAGGCTGGGCTTCCGAAAGGAGGTCCTCACAGAGATATGCCATCTCCTGAAGGAAGACCTTCAGCCGGACATCAGCACCAGGACTGCGCTGCCTGTCACAGTGAAGGTCACTGTGATGCTGACCTTCTATGCCTCGGGCTTCTTCCAAGCTGCATTAGGGGATATATGCAGTATCTCAATTCACTGCACATCACTGCATCCACGACATGACTCGTGCAGACGAAGAATAGACTTCATAACGTTCCCAAAGAGCAAGAATAAAAAGAATGAGCGGTCATATAGGTTTGCCAGGATAGCGTGCTTCCCGATGGTTCAAGGAGCCATTGACTACACGCACGTGGCCTTGCGAGCACCATTCCAGAATACTTAGGTAGTCCGAAACCGAAAGGGATACCACTCCCTCAATGTGCAGCTGCTGGGAGACCACACCCAGCACATCCTCGCAGTGAATGCCTGCTATCCTGGCAGCGCACATGATGCGTTCATCCTGCATGACAGCACTGTGCCATGAATGTTTAAGCACAGGGGAGAGGCGTGGCTGGCTGCTCGGGGACAAAGAATACACCCTAGGCACCTGGCTAATGACCCCCGCTGCAAACCCACCACACCGTGACAGCCATGCGGCCACCCGCAACATCATCGAGCAGACAATAGGGGTGCTGAGCAGCATTTCTGATGCCTGGAGGCAGCCTTCAATACTCTACTCAACAGGTGTCGCTATACATTGCTGCACAATTTGGCCATAATGAGAGCCCAGGCATTGCCCCACCTCGAGGAGGAAGAAGAGCCTGCCGAGGCCCTGAATGGCCAGCCAAACCAGGAGGAGGAGCAGCATCATGAAGGAGGCACCGTGGCAATGCTGCTGGTACAAGGGCCACACGTCAGTGACTCATAATGCACCGCTTCGCTTGAATGGAGGAAGCTGAGGGATGCAGGCAATATTGACCGTGCAATGTGCTACGATAAAGAAAGACTTGGATTTACATAGCGCCTTTCATGACCACCCGACGTCTGAGCCCTGCGGCACTCCACTAGTCATTGTCTGCCATTCTGAAAAGGACCCATTTATCCTGACTCTCTGCTTCCTGTCTGCCAACCAGTTCTCTATCCACGTCAGTACATTACCCCAAATACCATGTGCTTTGATTTTGCACACCAATCTCTTGTGTGGGACCTTGTCAAAAGCCTTTTGAAAGTTCAAATACACCACATCCACTGGTTCTCCCTTGTCCACTCTACTAGTTACATCCTCAAAAAATTCCAGAAGATTTGTCAAGCATGATTTCCCTTTCATAAATCCATGCTGACTTGGACCGATCCTGTCACTGCTTTCCAAATGCGCTGCTATTTCATCCTTAATAATTGATTCCAAAATTTTCCCCACTACTGATGTCAGGTTAACCGGTCTATAATGCCCCATTTTCTCTCTCCCTCCTTTTTTAAAAAGTGGTGTTACATTAGCTACACTCCAGTCCATAGGAACTGATCCAGAGTCGATAGACTGTTGGAAAATGATCACCAATGCATCCACTATTTCTAGGGTCACTTCCTTAAGTACTCTGGAAGCAGACTATCAGGCCTTAGGGATTTATCGGCCTTCAATCCCATCAATTTCCCTAACACAATTTCTTGACTGATAAGGATTTCCTTCAGTTCCTCCTTCTCGCTAGACCCTCAGTCCCCCTAGTATTTCCGGAACGTTACGTGTCTTCCTTTGTGAAGACAGAACCAAAGTATTTGTTCAATTGGTCTGCCATTTCTTTATTCCCCATTATAAATTCACCTGATTCTGACTGCAAGGGACCTACGTTTATCTTCACTAATCTTTTTCTCTTCACATATCTATAGAAGCTTTTGCAGTCAGTTTTTATGTTCTCAGCAAGCTTCCTCTCATATTCTATTTTCCCCCTCCTAATTAAACCTTTATCCTCCTTTGCTGAATTCTAAATTTCTCCCACTCCTCAGGTTTGCTGCTTTTTCTGGCCAATTTATATACCTCTTCCTTGTATTTAACACTATCTCTAATTTTCCTTGTTAGCCACGGTTGAGCCATCTTCCCCGTTTTATTTTTACTCCAGAGAGAGATGTACAATTGTTGTGTGCCAGTTTTGGCTGCAATAAGAAACACAAGATGTGAGTGACTGTGCAGCTCATAGTGTGCCACATGTGCCTTCCATAGTTGAATAGCTGCTACTGTATGGAAGCGTGCAGATCTCCATTTGAATGTGCGTGGCTGCACAGAGTGGCTGTGTGAACAGTGATATTAGGTGACCATCACCTAAGATTAAGCAGGAGGCTGAAGTATTGTGAACACATATCAACAGTGAAACGGTAGTGCGAGAAGGGGTGAGGCGGAGTAGGGAACAAAAAGGTGAGCGACACTTAGATGGGCAGGGCATGGCTGCTGAACTGAGGCTGAAGGTGGCTTCACCAATGAAGAGCATGGACTGGTACACATAGTGAAGGAGCAGGTACTGAAAAAACTTTATATTGTGTGAGACAGTGAGGTTCACATTATGGCATTGCAACGTTAATAGAAAGGGTACTCACCCTGACGATCCTAGTGAAGTCATTGAACTTCTTGCAACATTGTGCTGCAGTTCTGGCCACCATGTTCCTGGCGGGGCCACCTCCCTCCATAGTCTCCTGAAGATTCTCGGAGTGGGCCTCCTTTCACTGGATGGTTGCAGCACGTTCCACCGCCTCGATTAAGGTGTCGATGGCCGTGGGCGAGATGTGGTGGGCATGCTGGTGACCTGCTTGCTTCTCCACTTTCCCACTCTGATCAGAGTGAGAAGTTTAAACTGTGCATGCGCACACTTAGCTTACCATGCCTTTAAGAATCGGCTGTCCAGGGGACGTAGCGGCCTTCAGTTCCACCTCCCCAGGAGAATTGTGGAGTGACTGATTTAGTGCTCCCTTTCCCTCTTGGTGTGAATAAAACTAATTTTGCGGCAGATGGCGCAAACTTTTCGCTACAGTTACTGCTGCAACAGGATTAATGTCTCAAAATGGGCGGAACAAATTTCCAGCCCGAGGAGTATTAATGGAGGTGAAAGAATAATGTACGAGTAAGAAACTGGAGCAGACAATGGCAAAAGAGAAAATATAGGCATGGCAAATACAAAAGAAGAAGTGGGAGGTAACCTGTTGCGTTTACTGTTTTTGATAGTTTGAAAATAATTGCGTGAAAAATGAGTGCACAAATACTTGTATAACATCCTTTTGTCTGCTAATGTAATAAAGTCCAATGCCTCTCTTAAAATAGTTAAGTGTGCAAAAGGCTTCCATACAAATGAGTCAGGCATGCGTGCACTATTATCACACAATGCAATTTCCCAATGGCCTGTATTCCATGTGGCAACTTCTATGCATTTCTACAGCTTTTATTTATGTATGTTTGAGCTTTAAGACTTTGTTTAGAAATTTAAAATAAACTAACAATGTTGCAGTAGATAGAAACTATATTTGCACCTTTCATGCATTGAGTGCAATGAAGCAGGAAGTCAGAATGCTTCGGGGTAATTTAGTCCCCACTAATGGCACAGTGGTTGAACAGGATTGTGCTTGTAACTTGGTTGTCGTTTATTTCATGTGGTACTTTTATTTTTGTGGTGGTTGGTTACTTAAAAAAAAAAAGGGGTTAGATTTTTGGCTTGCCTAGTGTTGGAATCATACTCGGCGCTCGCAACAATTTGTATTTATATAGCGCCTTTAACATAGTGAAACGTCCCAAGGCGCTTCACAGGAGTATTATGAGAGAAAAAATTTGAGATAAGTAGAAATTAGGGCAGGTGACTAAAAGCTTAGTCGAAGAGGTAGGTTTTAAGAAGCGTCTTGAAGGAGGAAAGTGAGGTAGAGAGGCGGAGAGGTTTAGGTAGGGAGTTCCAGAGTTTGGGGCCTAGGCAACAGAAGGCACGGCCACCAGTGGTTGAGCGATTATAATCAGGGATGCTCAAGAGGGCAGAATTAGAGGAAGGCAGACATCTTGGGCGGGCGGGGGGGGGGGGGGGGGGGCGGTGGTTTGTGAGGCAGGAGGCGATTACAGAGATAGGGAGGGATTTGAAAATAAGGATGAGAATTTTGAAATCGAGGCGTTGCTGAACCGGGAGCCAATGTGGGTCAGCGAGCCATGGGGCGATGGGTAAGCGGGACACAAATGAACCAAGCGTCGCGAGGAATGCCAGGAGTTGATCCTCGGGCTGCATTCACATATTCAGGGTGAGCTGCCGGTGCCAAGCGAGGTTCTATCGGCAGCTCCCCCACAGGAAAAAACAATTTTGAATATGTTTTGAGGGGTGGCAGGGGGGTGGGGGGGGGGGGAAGTGTTGGAGCAGGAAGTGGGAGGGGATGGCAATCGCTATGAATGTGGAGTCAGGGGAGATTTCCCGCTACTCTTGGCTCCATAGGAAGATTTTTGACCTCCTGAGCAGGGCGGGTGTTGGGCCTGCCCTGGTCATGGGGAAAACAAATTGTAGAAAAGTCCTTCAACAGGCATTAGGTCCCTCATTAAGATATTCAATGTGTCCAGGAGACCTAAACGACGGGCCTGACTAATCCAGCAGTGCAGATTGGGCACAGACCGTCCCACTGCTAAATTGGTAGGCTTGTGCCATTTTACATCTGAAAAACGGACACATGCATCTCAATTTCTACCCCACATTTCTCTGTCATCAATTTGATGTAATGGATAATTAAAAGCACAATGTGGGTAAAATTCAACTTCAGCAGGGGGGGAGGGTGGAACAAGAGGTAGCCCATCCGTAGTGTTTCATCCAGCCCACCCACGCTTCCTTTAATATGGGCGGCCCATCCACTGCTGCCCATTTTGTGCTGCCGTTAAAGTTGAATTTTATCCCCTGTGATAGGTGACGCTCACAATGCTGCTGATAGTGCCATGTAGCTCAGTTGGTTGGGTGCTGGACCGGAGGGTAGGGAACCTTTCATGGGCTGGATAAGCACAAGTTAGGTGGGAGGATGTGTAATGTATGCACTTGTGAGTATGCTCCCCGGTTTGTAGAGCTGTTGAGTTGGGAGTGGCTTAGCCAGTCACATGATGTTCACAAGACTCAATAAAACCCCAGCCAGTTGGATTCAGGGTGTCCATGATGAGACAGGTGGTTGTGAGCCTGGTGGATGAACTGGTAATGTGTCGTGTGATTGTTAAACCTTTTGCTAATAAACCAACTCGTTCTTAATAGCAATGTGTTGCTATGAATTCTTAAGCAAAGAACCCATGCAGCAAATATATTACGGGACGGGAGCAGGATAATGCAAGAACCACACACAGTGCTTGTTAAACTGTCACAGTATGGTGTTCAGACACTCCGAGCTGTGGGCAATAGAGTCAGAGATCAGCATCGCTTGATGCTACCATCTGGTGGTGACGTGATTTGACTCTCCTCTGTGCAGCATTAGTGCGTGTTTGTTGTATTCACACCTGAGAAAGCTCAGCAGGAGTTGTTATGGTTACAGGCAATGCTCACTGGTGCGGAGATTGAACTCTTCGATTTCCCCCTCCCCCCAACATTATGCCAGAAGAAAGACACAAGGTTGTTTGGCTAGGTTATATCAGGTCACATATGTACAATAAATGTGAGGTAATAAGCTTCTATCACCACAGTTACAGACCCCACACATTATATAGTTAGAATTACTGGGTTAGATACAAAGCTGCCATGATGCAGATTTTACAACTGTAGTTTAATTATGCAGAATATGAATATTTAAATTTCGTGCTGCTGGTGATGATTTGCTAATTGGACTTCAGGCTGAAAGGCAACTGATCTTTGAGCTGTATTAAAACACTGCACTTAGACTTACTGAAATGCCAGAATGACGATCGGTGAGTTTTAGGTAATCTCAACTGAAGGGGAAATTCTCACCTTCACTGCTTTGGTGGGAAGCTGGTGGAGTGGATCACCTACCGATTACAGAAAGTGCCTGACTTTCATTTCCCATTGAAACCAATTTTTCAAAGTCAGTTCATTAGCATAGGTCCAAGGGAAGTTCTGAGCAGGAGTAGGGAGCACATAAGTGGTAGGAGAAAAATATTGGATGCAAGTGTCATTTAAAAGGTGTAGGGACCATTAAAAAGAGGGCATTTGAAATGGAGTTACAAAAATTCTAAGAGATCTAAGGACATCGAAAGCCCTGCTGGAAGTGTACTTCTGTATGTATCAGACCTGCGCTGTCCCTGGCAGGAAGATCTCAGATAGCCTCGCGCTACTCAGGGATACGATCGCCTACGTGCGGGACAGGAGGGTGGACACCTGCTTAATTAGCTTGGACCAGGAGAATGCCTTTGACAGGATATCACACACGTACCTGATGGACGTGCTCTCCAAGATGGGGTTTGGGGAGGGTATCTGCAATTGGACCCAACTGCTCTACACAGACATCAACCGTCCCAGAGGGTTGTAAATCTGTGGAATTCTCTGCCTAAGAAAGCAGTTGAGGCTAGCTCATTGAATGTATTCAAATCACAAATAGATAGATTTTTAACCATTAAGGGTTACGGGGAGCGGGCGGGTAAGTGGAGCTGAGTCCACGGCCAGATCAGCCATGATCTTGTTGAATGGCGGAGCAGGCTCGAGGGGCTAGAAGGCCTACTCCTGTTCCTAATTCTTATGTTCTTATTATGTTCTTCTCAATCCATTAGCATTGTTCGTTAAAACTGAAGGCGAAGGGGGCAAAGAAGTGATGCGCAAAGATGAAGTAAAAGAATCCCAATTGGTTGGCACATGTGCCAGCAAGTGGTGGTGCAGCCCAGCACCTGCCGCCCCTTACCCTCCAACCCCCCTCCCTCCATTTGATGGCTACCTCCCAGAAATGGAAATGATGCCTTATGCCACTCCACGACACCATACCCATGGGTCAGCTTCATAGCATGTCTGCAAGAAAATGGAGACAGGCTTGAGGGTGCACCCTCAGCCGTAACCTGTTGCCACCCTACAGCCCCACTCGTAACAGCCCCAAACTCTCCACCCCACCACTGGCAGCCGTGCTTTTAGCCACCTAGACCTCACACTCTAATTCCCTCCCTAAACATCTCCACCTCCCTCTCTTCCTTTAAGGTCCCCCCTTTAATACCCAAATCTTCATGCAAGCTTTTGATCCGATTTGTCTGATTATGCCTCTGTGAAGTGCCTTGGGATGTTTTTTCTTATGGTAAAGTCGCTATATAAATGCAAGTTGTTTGTTGCTGTTGTTATGAAGGGGAAGTCAGGATTTATGAAGGGGAAGTCATGTTTGACAAATTTGCTGGAATTCTTTGAGGATGTAATGAACAGGGTGGATAAAGGGGAACCAGTGGATGTGGTGTATTTGGATTTCCAGAAGGCATTTGACTTGGTGCCACATAAAAGGTTACTGCACAAAATAAAAGTTCACGGGGTTGGGGGTAATATATTAGCATGGATAGAGGACTGGCTAACTAACAGAAAACAGAGAGTCGGGATAAATGGTTCATTCTCGGGTAGGCAATCAGTAACTAGTGAGGTGCCACAGGGATCAGTGCTGGGACCCCAACTATTTACAATCTGCATTAACGACTTGGATGAAGGGATAGAATGTAACGTAGCCAAGTTTGCTGATGATACAAAGATGGGAGGAAAAGCAATGTGTGAGAAGGACACAAAAAATCTGCAAAAGGACATGGACAGGCTAAATGAGTGGGCAAAAAATTGGCAGATGGAGTATAGTGTTGGAAAGTTTAAGGTTAGGCACTTTGGCAGAACAAATCAAAGAGCAAGTTATTATTTATATTGAGAAAAATTGCAAAGTGCTGTAGTTCAGTGGGCCCCCTGGGGCTCCTGATGCGTGAAACACAAAAGGTTAGTATGCAGATACAGCAAGTGATCAGAAAGGCAATGGAATCTTGGCCTTTATTGTAAAAGGGGATGGAGTATAAAAGCAAGGAAGTCTTGCTATTGTTATACAGTGTATTGGTGAGGCCACACCTGGAATACTGCGTTTTGGTTTCCATATTTAAGAAAGGGTATACTTGCTTTGGTGGCAGTTCAGAGAAGGTTCACTAGGTTAATTCTGGAGATGTGAGGATTGACTTATGAGGAAAGGTTGAGTAGGTTGGACCTCTACTCACTGGAATTCAGAAGAATGAGTGATCTTATCGAAACATGTAAGATTATGAGGGGGCTTGACAAGGTGGATGCAGAGAGGGTGTTTCCACTGATAGGGGAGACTAGAACTAGGGGGCATAACCTTAGAATAAGGGGCCACCCATTTAAAACTGAGATGAGGAGGAATTTCTTCTCTCAGATGGTTGTAAATCTGTGGAATTTGCTGCCTAAGAGTACTGTGAAAGCTAGGTCATTGAATAAATTTGAGAGAGAGAGAGACAGTTTCTTAAGCGATAAGGGAATAAGGGAGCGGGCAGGGAAGTGGACCCGAGTCCATGATCGGATCAGCCATGATTGTATTAAATGGTGGAGCAGGCTCGAGGGGCCGTATGGCCTACTCCTGCTTCTATTTCTTATGTTCTTATGTATGTTCTTATGTTCTTAACGGATACTTCCGCTGGAAGTGCCAGCCCTATACTGCATGGCTGCTGCAGGTGATGTCACAGACCAGCATCTGCTTAGACCTGAGGAAGACAGGTCCCACAGTCATCAACAGGTAGGTGTACCTTCAGCAAGGTTTGCGTGCATCTGGACTGGTGTAGCCAATTGGGCTCCGCTGGCTGTTGAACACCCTGACATGCCTTCTTTCATACACTGCCGCTGAGAGAATGACATACTGTGATTGAAGTACTTTGGAAGAAGATCCAACATTACGGTTATTCAGGGATTCATATAGCTTAGTGCTGCCATCTTCCCAGTTTCATTGTTAAGGGCAGCCTCCACCAACATGAATCAGCCACCTGAGTGAAATGTGTGGGCACCGGAAGCTGGGCACAGAACATCGCTTGTGCAGCTTAACCTGCCTAGGTTCCCTCCACTTCTTCCAAACATGTCAGCTAGGAGGAAACCCAATGATGCAAAAAATAATAATTTAGAACAACGGGCACAAGGGCTCATGAGTGTTTAAGTGCCAGTCGGGAAAAAAATAAGAAAACCAGTTAAGAAATGGCTAAAAGAGAGTTACCTTTTTATTTATTACTGCACCCTTTCCATGACATTCAGTGAGCATGCCGTGACCGAGCAACTCTTGACACCCATTTCAAATGGGTTTGAATTTACATCGGATGCCACTGCATGCCAGAATAGCATGAAATACCATGCAAGCACCCCAAATTAATACTTTAATGAAGTGCTTGAAGCCACTGCCACGGCCCACCAGAAAATGCACTGGCCCCAAAGCAGGCGGCATTTCGAGGGCTGGTCCTCTGGTCATTTTGCAACATCGGCTGTCTGATTGGGGCTGCAATAACAGGCAGCAGTTACAACGGAAACTATAGGCTTGTGGTCATTTCTAGTCACGAGCAGATTAGGTCATGCAGAAACACTTTTCTAAGTTTATAGTACTTCCAAGATTTTCTCCAGTATATTACACTTGGGTTGAGACCCAAAACTGCTTCAGTTACCAATCTGAGCAAACAAATGAGTCCACTGCAGCTAAAGATTAATTGTAACTATATTGATGTCCTGCAAATCACACAACAACATGAATTTACTACTTACATAGGCACATAATCATTATTCATTTATTAATAGGGCTCTTAGAAACTTTTTCCCTTTTTTAAATAAATGTGTTGCTATTGACAGCATCTCTCAAACTCGCGATCTCCACTACCTAGATGTACAAGGGCAGCAGGGTGCATGGGAACTCCGTCGCCTACAAGTTTTCTTCCAAAGGCACATCCCATCCTGACTTGGAAATATATCGCCATTCCTTCATCATCACTGGAACAAAATCCTGGAACTCCCTCTCTAACAGCATTGTTAGAGTATCTTCACCACATGGACTGCAGTGGTTCAAGAAGAAAGCTCACCACCAATGTGCCCTTTCATTCTTTTGGGTGCTTGGTCCCTTTAATGGACTTGCAGCCCATTCAAAATTTCTCCCATTGAAAAGCCGGTAAACTGCCCACGCGGAATCTCCAGACAGGTACGCAGCTTAGAATTAAAAAACTTGCATTTATATAGCGCCTTTCATAACCACCGGACATCTCAGAGCGCTTTACAGTCAATGAAGTACGTTTGGAGTATTGTCACTGTTCTAATGTTAGAACGTTGCTCACCACCACTTTCTCAAGGGAAACTAAGGATGGGCAATAAATGCTGTCCCTGTTAGCGAGAGCCATATCCCAAGAATTAATTTTTTTTTAAAAATCCCACCTCTTGCAGCTAATTCAGAAGAAACTTCTTCACTCAGAGAGTGGTGGGAATGTGGAGCTCGCAACCACAGGGAATGGTTGAAGCAAATAGTATCGATGCATTTAAGGGGAGCTAGTCAAGCATATGAGGGATAAGGGAATAGAGGGTTATGCTGATAGAGTTAGATGAGGAAAGGCAGGAGGAGGCTCGAGTAGAGCATGTACTGGTTGAGCTGAATGGCCTGTTTCTGTGCTGTATATAAGAACATAAGAAATAGGAGCAGGAGTAGGCCATTTGCCCGCTCGAGCCTGCTCCACCATTCAGTAAGACCATGGCTGATCTGATCATGGACTCAGTTCCACTTCCCTGCCCGCTCCCCACAACCCTTATTGCTCAAAAATCTGTCAATCTCCGCCTTAAATATATTCAATGACCCAGCCTCCACAACTCTCTGGGGCAAAGAATTCCACAGATTTACAACCCTCTGAGAGAAGAAATTCCTCCTCATCTCAGTTTTAAATGGGTGGCTCCTTATTCTGAAACTATGCCTCCTAGTTCTATACAATTACTCTCCTCTATTGCCTTTCAGAAGAATATGATTTTATATCAGTCCCCTTTTCTGTTGCAGATGTTACTACGTGGAGCTCTATAGCAGAACTGCAGGGTACAAGAACAAGCGGCACGATCTTACCTTCTGTAGAGTCGTGAAGTTCCGCCAAATAGCCAAGAAAGTGGCAAGTTGAAAGTAGTCAAGGCAAGAATGATCTGAAAAATTGAAGTGCATATTAATTTTAGTGCTAAAGTACAAAATATTTTTGGAAAATGCTAGAAAACAAGTAATTTAAGTTTACTAAAAGTGGGGGAAAGAGATGCCACAAGCATATTCTATCTTTTGCCACTAAGCTCTCTATGTGTATGTGTATGTTGCACTCACTGTCGGAAAGATAACCATAAATACTGGGGGAACTGTTTAGTAAAAAGTTTTATAAACTGTCACAAACTGTGAGTTATTGAGGAAGCAGGTGTTCATTTCCTTGAAGCCAGATAATAATCAATAAACAGAGAGAGAGTATGAACTGTATATAAGAAAGAGAAATTCTCAATTATGTGATTCAGAGGTTAAAACACAGGGGTTAAAATGGAAATGAAAAAAAAAAATTGGGCAGATGTCCCACCCATTTTGCACCCGTGCAATTGAATTTTACTGCCAGTGTGTTAGAAAACAGTAGTTCTGCAGTTTTGAGGTCCTAGGAAAGAGGGACTTAATGTAGGAAATTGCATGATGAATCTTAACTTCAACACAAGGAACGTGTAGGATTGTGTATTTCTGCATCGGAGGAGTGAATATGACAAACAGGCACAGATAGAGACAGGATGAATTTCTCCCCTGGGAGTCAAATCTAGCAGAACTAGTGTTTCCACTTGAAGGTGGTAAAAATTGGCAGAGCTGGCCATTCCACAACACGGTCAAGAACAGGTTCCGCTTGAACTGATTAAAGAACTATGACATGTAATTTTAGCTGCCCCGCCCTCTTAGCGAAAGAGGTATGCACACAAACAGGAACAAAAAGAGGACAAATCTCACTTATGCTACTGGCCATCTTGCTTTTAAAAAAAATCCAAAGCAGTGCATTTTTCAAGTATTATTTATGTACTGGAGTACTGAATGTTGTGCAAATTATCCTATGGCTTCCCTAATTTGGTTTGTTCTCGTTAATGGAGAGCGAGGAACGAACAAACAGTGAATTGGCTTCCTATTGAAAGAATAGGCATTGTATGTTAATCAGTTCGAACAGCTTATCCTGGAAAGACCAAAACATTTTAGTTCAGAGGCAAAAAAATAAACATTTTGCCTGAGGAATTGCTCAGCATTTCCTTAGTACCTGTACACTTAAACTATGAAATGATTCTGCAACATCAGCACAGGACATAGTCATGTCACTTGGCTTGTATCCACAAGTGGCACAAAACAAAGATGTTTCCTCTCCGACCATAATCATAAACCACCATTTCTTGGATGAAGAGGCAGCACCTGTTGTGACACAGCCACTGGTGACTTGGGTTGACTCCGCCCCTGATTTCCCTTTATCCCTTACCGCAAAGCTCTCTACTTCTTTAACCCTCTGTGGCAGCTCAATCAAGATCATGAGCTCAACGTGAATAATTCTGATCCTGCTAATCTGTAAAACAGTTTGGTGTTGTGTGTGTAGTTTGGTGCCACAATAACATGAGAGAGGTGTGTACTCATTGTCCCTTTCAAACTCTCATGCTCCCTTAAATTATATGCATCAGTAATTAAACCTAGCCTCATTGTTGGCTAATTGCTCTATTTATATAACAAATGGACTTAGCGACTACTAGTATGTGTTGGTTGGTACAAAGTTCATACAAACCAGCAGGGCATTGAATTCAGTCGCTGGATATTGATTGCTCTACTGAGTTGTGTTAATTCAGACGACGCTTTACTTGTGGGATGAACTCAGTATTGATACCACTTGGTTACTTTTCATCCCTTAGAATGATATAGTTCAGCAACCTCTTTTACCAAAAGCATTTCAGCCACCACATCAAAAAGCTCAAGCAGTTTTGCCAGAGTCCTAACTTAGGAAGGCCAAGCAGGATGATTCTGAACAGAATTCTTCAGCCTCATCATTCCTCATGTGTCCACCCTCTTGTGCATTACCCCCTGCCACCACCTATGTCTCTACAATGGGCAGTAGGCTGGCTAGGTCCCAACCTCTGGAATTCTCTCCTCAAACCCTCCAACTCTCTACCAATGCTTCCTCTAAATATTACTGTGGGTGCACAAGCTGTTCATTTAAATGTGCGGCACCGCTAAGCTGCGCAGCCACGCTGCAAACTTATGAGGAACATTGCTCTCTACCCTCCTCTCTTACATTAAGACTATCCTTGAAATTCACATTTTCGTGAAACCTTTGGTCAGCCTCCTAATCTCGTCTTCTTTGGTAGGCTGTCCACTCTCCTCACACCTCTATGAAATGTCTTGGGACGTCTTTCAATGTTAAAGGCACTATCTGTGTTGTTATTTGTTGTGTACGCAATAACTGTTAGACTGAGTACAGTTTAACTCCAAGAAATATGATCTTGGCTCTACTTTATTAAGGCCCAAAGTGCTTATATACGAAATGGCTGGCCTTTTATACTTGGGCTGAAAACACATGCGTGCAGCCCAATGGCCTCCAACAGTGACGCTATCTAGTGGCTAGTGATACCAAAAGTACATACATAACAATACCCTGCTCTGAGATATTCACACAGTCTTTTACAAATTGAGACGATCCGGTATTTTACGCTCCTGCGTTGACCGTCTCAGTTCAACTCCAGCTTTGGGTGAGTGTTCAGAGTCTGTTGTGACTGGTGGCTGGGTGGCTGACCTAGTGGGACTGGCAATGGCCATAACCGGGATTGAAAGTCCATTTTCATTGAACCGGTCAGTGATTGAAAGCCCGATTCACTGATGACCACTGAGTCCTCTGATGACTGGGGGTCGGTTGGTTGGTTGGTCGTCGATTGCCTCTTCCTCCGACTGTTCCGGTTCGTCTGTGTGCCGCAGCTTTGCCTGATCCATGTTTCCTGCAAGTTTGCCCATTTTTGAGCTCGACAATAAATACTCTGTTGCCCTCCTTGGCCATGACAGTATCAGCGATCCACTTGGGACCCTGACCATATTTAAGAACATATACAGGATCATTTACAGAAATATCGCATGACAGTTGCGCAATCGTGATACCCTTGCTGACTTTGTCTTCTATATTCAACATGATTATTCAAGTCAGGGTGTACAAGAGATAGCTTGGTCTTAAGACCTCTCTTCATCATTAGTTCAGAAGGCGAGAGAGACCCCGGCAAGCGTGTGTTGTTTTGTCCTGTAACTAAGCAGTATGCATGACAGGCGGGTCTGCAGTGACTCTTGGGTTACTCGCTTCATACTCTGCTTTATGATTTGGACAGCACGTTCTGCTTGCCCATTGGATGCAGGTTTGAACGGTGCTGACCTTACATGTTTGATACCATCGAGTTTCACAAACTCCTGAAACTCCAGACTGGTGAAGCACGATCCGTTGTCGCTAACAATGTCAGGCAGACCATGTGTCGCGAACATGACACTGAGATTCTCAATGGTAGCTGTGGATGTGCTGGATGACATGATTATACACTTCAAATATGCATCCACCACAGCTAAAAACATCTTCCCCAGGAAGGGACCTGCAAAGTCTATGTGGATCCTGGATCATGGTTTGGACGGCCATGACCACAAACTCAGTGGCAACTCCGTTGATGCTTTGCTGAGCTGCATGCAAGTGTTGCACTGATGCACACATGATTCCAGCTCAGAATCAATTCCCGGCCACCATACATGAGACCTGACAATGGCTTTCATCATTACAATGCCGGGATGTGTGCTATGTAGCTCACGTACAAACTTCTCTCTCCATTTCTTGGGCATAACAACACGATTGCCCCACAGTATACAATCCGACTGAATAGACAGTTCGTCTTTGCGACGAATGTAAGGTTTGGTTTCCTCGCACATTTGCTTGCGTATGGCAGACTAATCCCCTTTGAGGATGCAACTTTTCAGCACTGATAAAATCGAGTCCTGGCTGATCCAGGTCTTAACTTCCAGGGGTTCCTTCACTCTCAAATGCATCCATAACTAACAATAGGTCCGCTGTTTGTGGCGTTTCCATCTTTGGTGTGGGCGACGGCAGACGGCTCAAAGCATCGGCACAATTCTCGGTGCCAGGTCTATGGCGAATGACATAATCATAAGCGGATAATGTCAGTGCCCACCTCTGGATGCGGGATGAAGCATTGGTATTGATACCTTTGTTTTCAGACAACAGTGAAATGAGCGGCTTGTGATCTGTCTCCAGTTCAAACCGAAGACCAAACAGGTACTGATGCATCTTTTTAACCCCATGCACACAGGTTAGTACTTCTTTCTCTACCATGCTGCAGGCTCTTTCCGCTTTAGACAAACGTCTTGAAGCATACGCGACTGGTTGAAGTTTACCCGACTCATTAGCTTTGTTGGAGTACGCAACCAATTCCATATGACGAAGCATCACAGGCCAATACTAAACGTTTACATGGGTAATAATGTACCAGCAGCTTGTTAGAACAAAGCCGATTAGTGGCTTGCTCAAAAGCTCTGTCTTGAGATGCACCCCACACCCAGTTGTCGCCTTTTCTTAGCAGTACGTGCAGTGGTTCCAATAAGGTGCTCAATTTAGGTAGGAAGTTACGGAACATAAGAACATAAGAATTAGGAACAGGAGTAGGCCATCTAGCCCCTCGAGCCTGCTCCGCCATTCAACAAGATCATGGCTGATCTGGCCGTGGACTCAGCTCCACTTACCCGCCCGCTCTCCATAACCCTTAATTCCCTTATTGATTAAAAATCTATCCATCTGTGATTTGAATGCATTCAATGAGCTAGCCTCAACTGCTTCCTTGGGAAAGGAGGTGGAGTAAGCTCTGTTAATAAAAGATGATATCAGAGCAGTTGTGAGAGACGATATTGGCTCTAATGAAAAAATGTTGAATCATTGTGGGTGGAGATTAGAGATAGTAAGGGAAAAAGTCACTGGTGAGCTTAGTTTATAGGCCCCCAAATAATAACTTCACGGTGGGACGAACAATAATCAAGGAAATAATGGAGGCATGTGAAAAAGGAACGGCAGTAATCATGGGGGACTTTAACCTATATATCGATTGGTCAAATCAAATCGCACGGGGTAGCCTTGAGGAGGAATTCATAGAATGCATACTGGATTGTTTCTTAGAACAGTATGTTACAGAACCTTCAAGGGAGCAAGCTATCTTAGATCTGGTCCTGTGTAATGAGACAGGAATAATAAACGATCTCCTAGTAAAAGATCCTCTCTGAATGAGCGATCACAGTATGGTTGAATTTGTAATACAGATTGAGGGTGAGGAAGTAGTGTCTCAAATGAGCGTACTATGATTAAACAAAGGGGACTACAGTGGGATGAGGGCAGAGTTGGCTAAAATAGACTGGAAACACAGACTAAACGCTGGCACAATTGAGGAACAGTGGAGGACTTTTAAGGAGCTCTTTCATAGTGCTCAACAAAAATATATTCCAGTGAAAAAGAAGGGCGGTAAGAGAAGGGATAACCAGCCGTGGATAACCAAGGAAATAAGGGAGAGTGTCAAATTAAAAACCAATGCGTATAAAGTGGCCAAGGTTAGTGGGAAACTAGAAGATTGGGAAAATTTTAAACGTCGGCAAAGAATGACTAAAAAAGCAATAAAGAAAGGAAAGATAGATTACGAAAGTAAACTTGCGCAAAACATACAAACAGATAGTAAAAGCTTTTACCGATATATAAAATGGAAAAGAGTGACTAAAGTAAATGTTGGTCCCTTAGAAGATGAGAAGGGGGATTTAATAATGGGAAATGTGGAAATGGCTGAGACCTTAAACAATTATTTTGCTTCGGTCTTCACAGTGGAAGACACAAAAACCATGCCAAAAATTGCTGGTCACGGGAATGTGGGAAGGGAGGACCTTGCGATAATCACTATCACTAGGGGGGTAGTGCTGGACAGGCTAATGGGACTCAAGGTAGACAAGTCCCCTGGTCCTGATGAAATGCATCCCAGGGTATTAAAAGAGATGGCGGAAGTTATAGCAGATGCATTCGTTATAATCTACCAAAATTCTCTGGACTCTGGGGAGGTACCATCGGATTGGAAAGCAGCTAATGTAACGCCTCTGTTTAAAAAAGGGGGCAGACAAAAGGCAGGTAAATATAGGCCGGTTAGTTTAATATCTGTAGTGGGGAAAATGCTTGAAGCTATCATTAAGGAAGAAATAGCGGGACATCTAGATAGGAATACTGCAATCAAGCAGACGCAATATGAATTCATGAAGGGGAAATCATGTTTAACTAATTTACTGGAATTCTTTGAGGATATAACGAGCATGGTGGATAGAGGTGTACCGATGGATGTGGTGTATTTAGATTTCCAAAAGGCATTCGATAAGGTGCCACACAAAAGGTTACTGCAGAAGATAAAGGTACGCGGAGTCAGAGGAAATGTATTAGCATGGATCGAGAATTGGCTGGCTAACAGAAAGCAGAGAGTTGGGATAAATGGGTCCTTTTCGGGTTGGAAATCAGTGGTTAGTGGTGTGCCAGTGGGATTGGTGCTGGGACCACAACTGTTTACATTATACATAGATGACCTGGAAGAGGGGACAGACTGTAGTGTAACAAAATTTGCAGATGACACAAAGATTAGTGGGAAAGCGGGTTGTGTAGAGGACACAGAGAGGCTGCAAAGAGATTTAGATAGGTTAAGCGAATGGGCTAAGGTTTGGCAGATGGAATACAATGTTGGAAAATGTGAAGTCATCCACCTTGGAAAAAAAAAAACAGTAAAAGGGAATATTCCACAGATTTACAACCCTCTGGGAGAAGAAATTCACTCTCAACTCAGTTTTAAATTGGCTCCCCCGTATTTTGAGGCTGTGCCCCCTAGTTCTAGTCTCCCCGACCAGTGGAAACAACCTCTCTGCCTCTATTTTGTCTATCCCTTTCATTATCTTAAATGTTTCTATCAGATCACCCCTCATCCTTCTGAACTCCAACGAGTAAAGACCCAATCTACTCAATCTATCATCATAAGGTAACCCCCTCATCTCCGGAATCAGCCTAGTGAATTGTCTCTTTACCCCCTCAAAAGCTATATATCCTTCCTTAAGTAAGGTGACCAAAACTGCATGCAGTACTCCAGGTGCGGCCTCACCAATACCCTGTATAGTTGCAGCAGGACCTCCCTGCTTTTGTACTCCATCCCTCTCGCAATGAAGGCCAACATTCCATTCATCTTCCTGATTACCTGCTGCACCTGCAAACGGGTAACGGGTACTGATCCTGTTTTGAAACCCTGTTGATCGTAGCCTTGTAGTCACCACAGATTCTGACTGTGGCATCACTTTTCAGCACAGGAACAATGGGGCTGGCCCATTCATTAAATTCAACCGGTGATATGATCCCTTCACGCTGGAGTCTGTCCAGTTCGATTTCGACCTTCTCCATCTTCATATACTGAACTGCCCGAGCTTTATGATGGACAGGTGTTGCATCAGAGTCCACGTGGATCTGCATCTGCACCATGGGTCCCATGAAGTTGCCGATGCCTGGTTCGAACAGCGAGGGGAACTTGCTCAGTACTTGGGCACATGTATCTTTCTCCGACGACAACACCTTGATGTCGTTCGAATCGCATCTGATTTTTTCAAGCCAGTTCCTGCCGAACAGCGTTGGGCCATTGCCTGGGACAATCCATAGCGATAACTCATGAACCGCATCATCATACGACACTTTAATTGTAGCACTGCCAATCAACGTTATGAGTTCTTTGGTGTACGTGCGCAATTGGTCATTGACTAGACTCAGCCTGGGCCTCACAGTATCCCACAGCTTGTCGAATGCCCTCTGGCTTATTATCGATTGACTCGCCCCTGTGTCCAGTTCGATAGATACCGGCACCCCATTAAATTTCAGGTTGATCATTATCGGCTTGCTCTTAGTTAGGAACGAGTACAATCCGTACACTTCCTCCTCTGCTATCTCGGATTGCGTATCCGGATCCGCCCTAGTCTGACCATCCTCCTCCTCCAAGTGGTGTGTCGCAGCACGCTTGCTCACCTGTGGACACTTGTGCTCCACTCTCAGACAGCCTTTGCAACTATATTGCTTAAATCGGCACTGCTGGTGCCGGTGATTTCCCCCACAACGCCAACATGGAGAAATCGGATGCATTTCTGCTGGCGGACTTTGGGCAGCCACAGGTGTTGTGTACCCAGTCGGGTAGGCCCTGCCACTCTGCCGAATCAATCATATTTACAGTACTTGCCAAGTTTCGATTTTTCACTGATATCTGCTTTAGACTTCTATCCGTCGTCATGCATGACTGAGCGATCATGATGGCCCTGTTCAAGTTCCACGTCTCCACCGCAAGTAGTTTATGCAGGATCACCTCATGGTTGATGCCGATTACAAAGAAGTCCCGCAGCATGTCTGCCAACACAGCCCCAAACTTACACGGTCCCGCTAGAAGTCTCGGGTCGGCAACGAATTCCGCCACATTTTTGCCCTCTGAGCGAACGTGCGTGTAAAATCTGTATCTCGAGATGATGATGCCTTCAACTGGCTTAAGGTGGCCCTGTACCAGTGTACACAATTCTTCATACGTCTTCTCTGTTGGACTCACAGGCAGGAGTAGATTCTTTATCAGACCATAAATTTTTGGACCGCAAACCGTGAGGAACACCGCCTGGCGCCGATCTGTGTCGCCAACCTCCTCCATTTTGTTGGCCACAAAGAATTGACTCAAATGGCTTACAAAGTCTGCCCAATCTTCTCCTTCCACCAATCGCTCCAACAATCCAATTGTGCTCATTTTTGCATGCAAAGATTCTTGTTGCCTCGTCACCAAATGTTGTGTATGCAATAACTGTTAGACTGAGTACTGTTTAACTCCAAGGAGCTATGACCTTGGCTCTGCTTTATTAAGGCCCAAAGTGCTTATATACAAAATGGCTGGCCTTTTATACTTTGGCTCACACACATGTGCAGCCCAATGGCCTCCAACAGTGACGCCATCTAGTGGCTAGTGATCCCAAAAGTACATGCATGACATTATTGTAATTATCCTCATTACAATTAAAAGGACAATTACAAAAGGCAAGAATGTTATTTGGAGAGGTTTAGGGAAGGAGTTCCAGAGCTTAGGGCCCAGGAAGCTGAAGGCACGACCACCATTGGTTGAGCAGTTATAATCAGGAATGCTCAAGAGTGCAGAATTTGAGGTGAGAGGGGGGAGGGCGCGGAGAAATGGGGGGGGTGGGTTGTGGGACTGACGAGATTAGAGATAGGGAGGGGCGAGGCCATCGCGGCATTTGTAAACAAGGATGAGAATTTTGAAATCGAGGCTTTGCTTAACCAGGAGCCAATGTAGGTCAGTGAGGACAGAGGTGATGGATGATCGTGACTTCTTGTGAGTTAGGACATGGGCTGCTGAGTTTTGGATGACCTCAAGTTTACGTAGGATAGAATGTGGGAGCCCAGCCATGAGTGCATTGGAGTAGTCAAGTCAGGAGGTAACAAAGGCATGGATGAGGGTTTCAGCAGCAGATGAGCTGAGGCAGGGGCGAAGAGGGCGATGTTGTGGAGGTGGAGATAGGTGCTTTAGTTATGCCGTGGATATGTGGCCGGAAGCTCATTTCAGGGTCAAATATGACACCTAGGTTGTGAACAGTCTGGTTCAGCCTCAGACAGATGCTAGGAGAGGGATGGAATCGGTGGCTAGGGAACGCAGTTTGTGGCGGGGACCAAAGACAATGGTTTCGGTCTTCCCAATATTTAATTGGAGAAAGTTTCTGCTCATCCAGTACTGCATTGTTAGACAAGCAGTATGACAATGTAGAAACCATGGAGGTGTTGAGAGAAGTGGTGGAGAGGTAGAACTGGGTGTCGTCTATGTGCATAACTCCATGTTTTCAGATGATGTCACCAAAGGGCAGTATATAGATGAGAAATAGGAGGGGGCCAAGGATAAACCCTTGGGGGACACCAGAAGTAACGTTGCAGGAGTGGGAAGGGAAGCCATTGCTGGCTACCTGCCAAGAAAATTTCTACCTCAGAGACTCAACAGTTCTCGGAGTGAAATTCAAACCAGGCTGGAGACCACAGACAATCTAAAATTCCATGGGCTCTGGGGAGGTCCAGCGGACTGGAAAACCGCAAATGTAACGACCCTATTTAAAAAAGGAGGCAGACAAAAAGCAGGAAACTGTAGACCAGTAAGCCCAACATCTGTCGTTGGGAAAATGCTGGAGTCCATTATTAAGGAAGTAGTAGCGGGACATTTGGTAAAGCATGATTTTATGAAAGAGAAATCATGTTTTTCAATGAAGGACCTAAAATTCCAGGTCCCGAACTAAATCTTGAAGGGTGGAAGATGCCTGTGCGTGGAGTTTTTTAATGTGTGGTGGCCGTTGCATACCAGCCACCACATGGGCTTGACAGAGCTAGGTTTTGGTCCAGTGGCAAGGATTAACCAAGAGACTGGTGATCAGCTCTGCTGCACGGACCTAGCGCGCACACATATCACAGTGTGGGCTGGCCCGTGCTGTCCTTGGCCCACGCCTCTCCTGGGCCCCGATCACGTCGTTCTGCAATCTTTCGCCGCTCCTTCGCCCCGACCTTGTCATTCTTTTGCCCCGATCTCGCCGCTCCTGCTGTACCTGCCCATGCTCCAATCACCGACCTGGACCTTGATGACGTCCCTTTTCACTGCTGTTGCTCTCCTGTTCCAGCACGTGCTGCTCCCTTTTGGCCTCCATATAGACAGGTTAAGTGAGTAGGCAAAAATTTGGCAGATGGAGTATAATGTGGGAAAATGTGAGGTTATCCACTTTGGCAGAAATAATAGAAAAGTAAATTATAATTAAATGGAAAAAGATTGCAAAGTGCTGCAGTACAGAGGGACCTGGGGGTCCTTGTGCATGAAACACAAAATGTTAGTATGCAGGTACAACAAGTAATTAGGAAAGCAAATGGAATGTTGGCCTTTATTGCAAGGGAGTTAGAGTATAAAAGCAGAGAAGCCCTGCTACAACTGTACAGAGTATTGGTGAGACCACACCTAGAGTACTGCGTACAGCTTTGATCTCCGTATTTAAGGAAGGATATACTTACATTGTAAGCTGTTCAGAGAAGGATCACTAGGTTGATTCCGAAGATGAGGGGATTGACTTATGAAGATAGGTTGAGTAGGTTGGGCCTATACTCATTGGAGTTCAGAAGAATGAGAGGTGACCTTATCGAAACATAGAAGATATTGAGGGGGCTCGACAGGGTGAATGCAGAGAGGATCTTTCCACTCAGAGGAAACTAAAACTAGAGGGCATAGTCTCAGAATAAGGGGTCGCCCATTTAAAACTGAGATGAGGAGGAATTTCTTCTCTGAGGGTTGTAAATCTGTGGAATTCTCTGCCCCAGAGAGGTGTGGAGGCTGGGTCATTGAATATATTTAAGGCGGAGATAGACAGATTTTTGAGTCATAAGGGAATAAAGGGTTATGGGGAGCAGGCAGGGAAGTGGAACTGAGTCCATGAACAGATCAGCCATGCTCTTATTAAATGGCAGAGCAGGCTCGAGGGGCCAAATGGCCTACTCCTATTTCATATGTTCTTATGTTCTAGTTATTTTTATGACAGAACCTGCATTAGGAACATTTAAATTTGCGAGAGACTGGATACAGTACTCAATTTGTGGTCTGACCAGAGAGATATATAGTTCGATCACAACTTTACCCAACTTGTGTGCTGCTGTTTTTGTCCAGCTCGTTCCACATTCTATCAGCTTTGTTGATTGTTGCTCTGCATTGGTTGGACACATTGAGAGCCTCATCAACCAAGACTCTTGGGTTTGTTCAACTCCACCGTTAGCTATTTTAATACATAGAAACATAGAAAATAGGTGCAGGAGTAGGCCATTCGGCCCTTCGAGCCTGCACCGCCATTCAATGAGTTCATGGCTGAACATGTAACCTCAGTACCCCATTCCTGCTTTCTCGCCATACCCCTTGATCCCCCTAGTAGTAAGGACTACATCTAACTACCATTAACAGGTGTTGACCATTGACAGATTGCAGTGATTTTCCCTTCAAGGACCGTTCTGCATCCAAACTATTCCTTTGTTACATGGAGGGCACATTTGAAACAACAACATTTATACCGTTTCATGGGGGCTGTGTTGGCACTCGACCTCTGACATTACCATCGGAGGCAACTTAGGCGGAGGACAGAGACAGGGACAGAGGCAGAGACAGAGGCAGGGAGCAGGGCAGCAAAATGTGGCCAGAGGGCGAAGGCCCAACAGGAGACCTTACCCTCTCAGAGTATTCCGGCAGCAGTTCCCCTACATCAATTTCACTGAGGAACAGTGTGTTCGAAGGCTGCGCTTCAGCAAGGACATGGTCACAGAGCTCTGCTGTCTGCTGCAATCAGACCTTGAACCTCAGACCAGGCTAAGGATGGCTCTCTGTGGCAGTCAAGGTCACCATCGCGCTCAATTTCTATGCCAATGGATCCTTCCAGTGTGTGACAGGAGACATCCTCAACATCTCCCAGTTTGCCATCCATTGCATCCACAAGGTCATACTGAGTCACAGGTTCTCTGTACAGAAGGAGGAGGGACTTCATTTCCTTCCCCCTGAACAACGCCACATCATTAAACTGCGTGGCCCTCTCCCTTGAAGCGGGACTCCCAACAACCATTGCACAAAAGATTTCTCAATTGCTGAAGTGTCTGACAGCAATGCTGAAAATGGGCATTTGGAGGTTGAAATTACCTCTCCTTTAAGAGCTAGATCGAGCTCCTTCAAGAACATAGAAACATAGGAAGGAATATACAAGAGCAGGAGTAGGCCATTCAGCCCCTCGAGCCTGTTCCATCAATCAATGAGATCATGGCTGATCTGTGACCTAACTCCTTATACCTGCCTTTGGCCCATATCCCTTAATACCTTTGGTTAACAAAAAGCTATCAATCTCAAATTTAAATTAACAATTGATCTAGCATTAATTGCTGTTTGCAGAAAAGAGTTACAAACTTCTACTAACATTTGTGTGTAGAAGTGTTTCCTAATTTCACTCCTGAAAGGGCTGGTTCTAATGTTTAGACTATGCCCCCTGTCCGAGAATCCTCAACCAGCGGAAACAGTTTCTCTCTCCCCCTTAATATCTGAAAACTTCAATCAGATCACCCCGTAACCTTCTAAATTCTAGGGAATACAACCCTAATTTGTGTAATCTCTCCTCGTAATTTAACCCTTGAAGCCCGGATATCATTCTGGTAAACCTACGCTGCACTTCCTCCAAGGCCAATATCCTGCCTAAGGTGTGGTACCCAGAACTGCTCACAGTACTCCAGGTGAGCAAGAAGACAGATTTTGGTTAACTCTTCAAGTGAACACCAAATGCAAGTTGCCCAAAAACAAACACTTATTATTGAACCACTGTCTTTACAAATTATAAAGCATTTGCTACATTTTACAAGGAAAGCAGTGAAATACTGTGATGTATCCTACTAGTCTAAAGCTTACATCAAAATATTGACTTACCCCAGTTCCATCTCCAACCCAAGCCAATGTTACGGTCGAACCATCATCATCCTCAAATATGTACTGAAATGTAAAAAAAAAGTTGAGAAAAATTATCAAAGAAGTGGCTTCTGATGAAACGTTAACTGTTTCTCTCTCCACAGTTGCTGCTTGGCTAGCTAAGTGTTTACAGCATTTTCTGTTTTCATTTCAAAGCTTTCAATGTACTATAATGAAAAAGACTTGTCCAAAAATAAGTCAGTTCCCTTATTTAAGCAGCACCAATGAAGCACACAAACAACAGTTTGAATCTCTTGGGTTTTGAAGATAGCCCAAGGCTATAAATACAGTTAACTATTTTGAAATCACTAAATTTTTATGGCTGGAAACTATGCAAATACACTGTCCATTTTGTTTGACGTCAATACTGGACAATATTAAAACATTGGGTAAAATAAATGGATAAAAATTAAGATAGAAAAAGACTTGCAAATATATACCTCAAACAGTTGGTGAGACAGGGCCAGATATGAATTGTTCAGCTGCTTTATTTCTACCCTGGAGTCTTCCGTTTTATCAATCTCCCACCCCATCCCCAACCTCCCTTTCCTTTCCCAAGCTTTTGGTCGCGATGGAACTCATCCAAGCGCCCTATTATTCCCATAGGTGTGGTCATCTAGACTCTGGCAATGTCGACAGTTCAGGAACTTCCACCAACAAAAATTTCAGCTGGGGAATCCACATATCCTATCCTCGTCACCAATGTGATATATTCTTACAACACCACTAAGAAGCACACTGCACACAAGATGGTTCTAACATCATGTGACTTTGCCACATGATACTTTATTATTCACATCAGTAGTTGCATTACCACAGTAGTCCACTAGGTGGAGTAGTCCACTAGGGGAAACTCCATTCGTGTTACCTCTCAAATCCAGACCCATCTTTCCCACAACTTCATGTTTTGACCACGTCAATCAGGCTTCTGCCCCTGCCACAGCACTAAAACAGAGCCACAAATGACATCTTCTGTGACAATGACCATGATGCACTATTCCTAGTACTAGTGTATTAGTTAATACTTGGCTGAGTTTCTGACCCCGTATCTTCTGCATCACAAAAACCACCTACTTCCACCTCAGTATTATCGCCCGTCTCCGCTCCTGCTTCAGCCCATCTGCTGCTGAAAACCTCATCCATATCTTTGTTGCCACCAGACTCGATTAATCCACTCTTCTCCTGGCCAGCCTTCCATCCTCCAACCTCCATAAACTTGAGCTCATCCAAAACTCTACCACCTGTAACATAACTCACACCAAGTCCCATTCACCCATCACCCCTTTCCTTGATGACCTACATTGGCTACCAGTCCACTAATGCCTCAAGTTTAAAATTCCTACAGAAAAGTGCTAAATGCAAATGTTGTTGTTTCACAGAGAGGTATAACATGCAGAATATCCTCCGGGCCCCACAAGGAAACTTTGGGCCTTCCCTGCTCTGGGCTTCCCCTTCCTATTCACAATCGCGATCTCCTCCATTTCCACCCCCCCATCCCGAACAATTACCTTATTATCGAGGACCATTCCCGCAGATATCCCCTGCTGTGTTGTTCTGCTCCCGCCAACTGGCCTCACGATGGGATTGGCCGGTTGTCAGTCCTGGTGCATTTCAATGAGGCCAAGTAATTAAACTGGTCTGGGATACATGCTGGTGAACTGGGGCGAGCCAGACGCTGCTTGCCCGGAGTTAACAATGGGGTTAATGTGTTTAAGTGAAAAATGGCATGCATACAGAGAAGGAAGAATGAAGCCAGGGGAAAGGGGAGAAATGCAAGTCAGTGTTGAGACCAAAGGGTTGCAGGGTATCTAAGAAATAGCACAATGGGGGTGGAGAATTCTCCTCCGTCATCTTATCCAAAATTGGGCAGGATCGCAATGGAGAATGTTGAAACATTTAGGCTAACGAGGCCGAACGCCATCTCACCACCCCACCCGAGACTTCCTTCTCCTTGCCTCCACCAGTACTGCCATTGGCTGCTTCTTCCCCATCTGCCATATGCAAATGGTGGTGGTGGTGGGAGGGGGCAGTGCCAGGACCTTTGGCTGATTTTCTTACTTTCTGCTCTAGCTACTGCTGGTTCCCGGGGTCACCATGTGGAAGGACTGTAGACTCGAGGAAACAGAAGAGGGCCAGAGCTCCCCCAGTAGATGGAGATAATCTTGTGGCGACCTCCTCTCCCTCCAGTCAGCTTCAGACATTCACCTGCTGAAGGCCTTGGTCTCGGCCGACGCCTTCAGCCTTGGCCTACCTTCTGACATTTGGGGCACCCCTGACCTGACGCTTTAAGGTCCCTCACTGCCTTTTTTGTTGCTTCAGAGGCATTCCCTCATACTGGAGAGACGTGCAGAAGTCAATCTTTGCCAGAACCTCCGCCCTAAAGTGGAGAATAACCTACAATATCTCAAACAGACAATGTTATACAACCTCTTTCAGCTGTGTTATAACCAACAGTAATTATTAGCCTGTACTTGTACTGAGAATAATGGTCATTGCACATTGCAATTAATAAAAACATTTAAAAGTGTGAAAATGTGTTTTGAAGCAATAGGGAGGGGTGAATTTTGTGTTTTCAAGCGAACCTGAATGCAAACCCCAGACTGTAGTCAGTCAATCAAATAAAATATTACTGATTATTAGCATCACCCTGCACATTCCCCCATGAGTGCTGAAAAGACGGTTCTAGTTCTCCCACAATGACTGTGCAGGAACAACACCAGTGCATAAACTGACTCAAAACAGCTTTCCGAGTTACAGAACATAACCAGGCGCTACAGCTCGCCCACAGACACACTAACCTTCTGCATCACAGTGGTACACTGCTGTAAATTCCTGAATAAGGGAATCACAGTGTACTTTGTAAAACTGAACTAAAACTGCTCATTCCAACCATACTCCTGACTTTATTTCCAAACTCTCCACAATTCCAAATTGCAATTCCACAAGTGCGGCAACAGGAATTCTCAAAAAAAGCCAGTTAATCCCACAATACCAGGACACAACCTCTTTATATGAAAAATGCAGCTGCAATCAGTCTTGAGAAAAATAAACCTTCACCTAAGATTCAGCTGCACATGTTCCAGAAATGTCATTTCAGGATTTTAGAAAAAAATTACATTAACAAGTTATGTATAATTTCTTTGGACACAAACGCTAAGTAAACACAGCTAAACTGTGATTCTCAGAAACCATCAGCTCATCTAACAACTTTTATGCCTCAGGTCCATGGACAATTGACAGTGGGAGAGTGTGACTGATTGTCCGTCTCATACGCCAATTGATCTGATTGAAGCCAGTCATGAATCAGTCTGGTTCACCAAATTATCTTATTGGTTAATACCAACAACCTCTAAACACCGGAGGAAAACAAGTTTGTGATACATTGACAAGCTAACAGATTGGTTGAGGCGCTGTCAGCTTAAAATAAAGCCTGTTAATCATATCATATCAGAAAAACATCTTTGTTATATGAAAGATCCAGCTGCAATCAGTCTTGAGCAAAATAAACCTTCACGTAAGATAAGAGCTGCACATGTTCCAGGAATGGGAGGAGACTCGTGCGGAGTACAAACACCTTCACAGACCAGTCAGGCCGAATGGCCTGTTTGTGTGTTCTATATTCCTATCTCATTCTATGTAGATCCCAAGCATCAGTGAGCTGCAAGCTTCAACACAGATGGCATGCATCAGTTACAGCATTAGAAATAGGACATTCTTTATGAGCCTTAGAAAACTTCGAACCAACAGTCATCAGGGAAATTGATGCTTCTACTCGATACGAGAAAATTTTTCCACATTCTGCAAATATTAGTACTACCCTTTAACTCCTTCTACTGCTACATGTATCACATAAGTTGTTCCCCTTAAAAGAGGATGTGAACCATTTTGCAATTTATGGTGCTTTGTCATGTGACCCTTGTATCAGGAGTATTTTTGTTATAATGCTCACACCGAGACTCTTCGGGCTGGATTGTCAGCTTGTTGCAGTCTCTGTTTTTGCCCCGGAGGTGCGGCAATGGCAGCGGTAAGCTCTTTCAGGCGGGCAACCAGTTTTCAGCGCCCCACCGGGGTTTTCAGGGCCGGTTTCAGTGGGGCGTGAAGTATTACCGCCCAGAAGAGGCGAGCCGGTGTGCAACACCCCTGGTTGCGACACCGGCTCGATTTTTGGCTCCCACCCGATCCATAGCGTTCCGTAGTTGCATCTGTAGAATATTGTGGTCGCATGACTTATTTATTGGGAATGTTTTTGGTGGGGTTTTTGTTCAGGTTTTTCTTTCTCTCTTAGAACACTCCCTGTTTAGCTGTCAAACAGGCTTTTTGGCTCGGGATTTTCGAATGCTAGCCGGCCTAGCACCCTAAAAGAGGTTTGCAACACCTCCCTTAGTGCTCCACCCCACACTCAGGGCCCAGCTGCCAAATATTGGTGACTGAGGCGCAAACTGTTCCCACCCTACCGCCATTATTGCCCAGAAATGAGCAAATCCAGCCCGACAACTAATCACACTCAGTGCACAAAAGCAGTAGCCAGAATTCCCCAGGGCAGTACTAATTTTCCAACAAAAAAAGGCTCATTACTGAATGGGGAAGAGCAGCAAAGGGATCCAGGGATACAGGTAAACAAATCATTAAAAACAGCATCACAGGTTAGCAGAGCAACTAAAAATGCTAACAAAGTATAGGATTCAAAGTAGTGAGGTTATGTTCGACTTGTCTAGGACCCTGGTCAGGCTGCACTTATGCTGAAAGGCTGTGATGAGGTAGATGGAAGGGGAGGAGACTTGAGCGGAGTATAAACACCAGCACAGACTAGTTGAGCCGAATGGCCTGTTTCTCTGCTGTATATTCAATGTAATTCTATGTAGATCTCAAACATCAGTGAGCTGCAAGCTTTAATACACTCTCAAGGGTTGCAGTAATTTACAATCACCGTCATAGGAATTCTCAAGGGCTATAGGTCTTTCTGTACAATCCCCAATCCACATTGCCATTTTTCCTGGTGTCAGCTATCATCTTGAAACAAGTGTTCAGACACTTGGAATAAAACAGACTTCCAAATAGAGGCATATGCTGATAGGGTTAGATAAGCAATTGCTCTATGCAGAGCTCCTTCACGGCAAACGAGCCAAAAGGTGGGCAGCGGAAACGTTACAAGGACACCCACAAAGCCTCCCTGGTGAAGTGCAATATCACCACAGACACCTGGGAGCCCCTGGACGAAGACCACCCTTGATGGAGAAAGTGCATCCGGGAGGGTATTGAGCTCTTCGAATCTCAACGCCACTAGAGTGAAGAGGTCAGGCGCAGGCAGAGGAAGGGGCGTGTGGTAAATCAGTCCCACCACCCCCTTCCCCCGACGAATGTCTGTCCCACCTGTGACAGGGTCTGTGGCTCTCGTATTGGACTGTTCAGCCAACAAAGGACTCACTTTAGGAGTGGAAGTCTTCCTCGGTTCCGAGGGACTGCCTATGATGATGACTGAAGAGATGAAGAGAGATGGTAGCATAAACACCGGCATAGACCAGTTGGGCCAAATGGCCTGCTTCTGTGCTGTAAATTCTATGTAATGTAACACCGGACCCATAAGCTTCTAATCCTTGCAGGTGCCTATTGTACTGTATACTCAGCTCACTGCTTACAATCCTCATTGTTTATTATACTGGCAGAAATGAGGCAAACATGTGAGCAGAGGGCTGGTCCAATAGTACTGAGAGTCTGACTGGCTCACTTCACACAATAGCACTGTGAGCACTGTCAAGAGCAGGCAAGAAGAGCTACTCTAAAAACTTTACACATCTTTCTTGATTTCATGTGAAAACAGAGCAGACACCGCCAGTATTGAACTTTTAAGTTTAATTGTAATAAAGAATAAAATTCTTTATTCTGAGGCAGTCATAAAATACCAAGCTCTCGCCAAGTGTTAAATACCGACGGCCAGTTTTACAGATCAGGAATGAAGCTCCTCAGGTTTCATTAGTTTTGTTTACACTGATTACGGTTACTGCACATTTCCACCAATTAGAAACATAGAAACATAGAAAATAGGTGCAGGAGCAGGCCATTCAGCCCTTCTAGCCTGCACCGCCATTCAATGAGTTCATGGCTGAACATGAAACTTCAGTACCCCCTTCCTGCTTTCTCGCCATAACCCTTGATCCCCCGAGTAGTAAGGACTTCATCTAACTCCCTTTTGAATATATTTAGTGAATTGGTCTCAACTACTTTCTGTGGTAGAGAATTCCACAGGTTCACCACTCTCTGGGTGAAGAAGTTTCTCCTCATCTCGGTCCTAAATGGCTTACCCCTTATCCTCAGACTGTGACCCCTGGTTCTGGACTTCCCCAACATTGGGAACATTCTTCCTGCATCTAACCTGTCTAAACCCGTCAGAATTTTAAACGTTTCTATGAGGTCCCCTCTCATTCTTCTGAAAAATGATAAACCCTCTCCTCCCCTCTCATTGAGCAAACCTACCAAAATTGCAGTTCCTTCCTGGCACATTTAGCAGGGCAATTGGCATTTCTGAAATATCTCCACAGCGCGAAAATAGTTTCTCTTTAACGATAAAGGATTCCTTAAAATAGGAGCTTTGTCATTAATATCTCTTCAAACCATAAATAAAAATTAGTTTCAACAAATTATGACATTTCATGCAACTTTGTTTTGAAAAGATTCAGTGCAGATAGCAGAACAATTGTGTACGTTAAATAACCTTCCTCTTTCCCTTCTTTAGTTTCTCCTTTTCCACAAGGGTTTCATGTAGATGTTTTAAATGGTGTTTTGGGCAACCAGTATTGGCCTTTACCCCTTTTCCCACCACACATCTTCTCTGCATAAGAGAAAGCGCTGGAGCCCTGCTCCAATGGCCATCATAACAATCCAGTAACATGTTCCTACAACAGTGACTACACTCCAAAAGTACTTCATAGACTGTAAAGCGCTTTGAGACGTCCGGTGGTCATGAAAGGCACTACAGACAACTCTCGATTTTCCGTACACGGATTTAACGGAGAACCCTCTGCAACGGCACTTTTAAAAACTGTGATCCTGTCCCGTTTACAGCTGAACATGACTATTAAACCCACCCCACACACAGTCCTGCGCTGACCGCTTTCTGCACCTGTCGGCTACTGAGGGTGGCGCCAGGCCTCGGGGATAAGTATAGCCGAGTCTCATTCGATCTCCAGCGGTTGAAGCCTTTAGACTGGCCATTTCACCTTTCAGCCACGCCGCTGGGCCTGATCGCGGCACTAACGGGGAATGAACTCTGGTTTCTCGGCAGGATCTGGGGACCCTGCATGCTGGCACCGTCCGGCTTGTCTGTGCTCTTTCACCGCCGACCAACGACTGCCGAAGGATTGGGGATTAGGCTAGTCGAGTTGGTGTTCTAACTAGTTTCAACATTGATTTGAGGGAGGGGTCGTTGACTCCAGCAAGTTAATCTAGCATTAAAGTTTAAATTTGGGACCCAAACATTCTCGGCAAGTACGTGCACTCGCCCTCGCGGCAAAATCGTTTACCCGAATAGCCCGATCCCCGAGGGCACCAGATAACCAAGAGTTGCCTGTATATAGATCCAAGTCTTTCTTTCTTTACCAATGCTACTATATAGTTAACCACTAGTAGATGCACAAGAACAGACTTCTTTGGTAGTCAACTGAAGAATTCAAGTATTCACGAGGTGGCCAGGACGAGTGCCCTAAACGGCAACCTCGGGATCTTCTGTATTCCCAACTAACCCGGGAGGAGTTGGTGAAAACCTCAGAGAATACAATCTGTAATAATAACTTCAAAGAAAAGCATCTATATAATTTTGCAAAACAGTGAGAGAAAAGAAAAGCTGAAATTAATCATCAAGGCTAGCATGGGCTTGACATGTTGGACTCTGGAGTTATCTCCGAGCCCAGGAGTATCATCAACTCCATATCCAGCTTTACTGACTGCTGTGGTAAGTGTGGATCATGAGAAGACAACAGCAGAGGAGCAGGAGAGCCCAAGGGGACTGACTGAAGTCCCTTCCTTGTGGGGGAGGCCCTGGTCTTTCCTTGGCACCTCCCTCTGGCAGCATGGCTGAAATGACTGACTCACGAGTGGGGAACTGTTAAATATAAATGTAAGCCCGATCACTTTATGGCAACTAAATAAATAAAAGACTTACATTTATGGGACTTTGCTGTGTACATATTGACTGCTGAGTTTCCTACATTACAACATTAACTGCACTTCAAAAAGTACTTCACTGGCTGTAAATTATGTACTGTTTGATTGGTTCAATCTAACTTATCCTGTCAAAACCAATGAAACCAATGGTTACATTGATGTCCCATAAACAGCAATATAATGACCAGATAATCAATTTTTTTTAAATAGTGATGTTGGTTGAGGGATAAATATCAGCCAGGACACCGGGGATTGCTCTTCTTCGAAATAGTGCCATGGCATCATTTGCCTCCACCAGAGAGAACAGACAGTGCCTCGGTTTAATGTCTTATCTGAAAGACGACACCTCTGACAGTGCAGCACTCCATAACAGAAACACGCTGGGCCTCATGGCACCCATTTTAAAGTTTTTCTTAAAACAATAATAGTACTGCAACTACAACTGCAACTTTAACACAAAGTATCCCAAGGCCTTTCACAGAGCCATTGGGAAAAACAGATCCTGAGCCAAAGAAAGATGTAGGAGAGGCTTGAACCAAAGGTGTGATCAAAGATGTGGGATTTAAGGACAATTTTACAGGAGGAGATGAGGCGGTAGGTGGAAGGGCATAGGGGTTTGGGGAGGTAATTCCAAAGAGTGGGAATAGGTGACTGAAGGCACTGCCCATGACAGAGCAAAAATAAAAGAACATAAATCAACATTGGTAATTCATTATTGTGCTTTTTTTTTTAAAAATAAATGGAAGTACTGTATCTTTTTCCATCAAATGAAATTGTATTTCTGTAACGCTCTGCATCTATTTGTAGACCGGAGGCGAGACCAGTGTGTCAGCTCAGTGCATCTCAATATCAATCAGCTTAAACTAATGGCACCACGGACAGCACAGGACACTGGACATCACACACTGTACCACAATGTAGGGGAGGGGCACAGGTTTACATGTGGTAGCTGAATACCTTCATGTCTTAACCTCAGACATTCCAGGGTGATCAGGTCTTTTTTCAAAAGGAAAGGAAACAGAATAAATCCGACAATGGTCACAGTCGAGCTGGTGGAAATACCCTAGCAGATGTGCCAAGAAAGAGCTGCAACTTTGGCGGCATTGCACAACAAAATACATTTAAGATCCTTTGATCTATTGGAATGCAGAGTGGATGGAGTTACCAGTGTAAGAAGCTAGTGAGAAACATGAAGCTTTAGTCGAAAACATCATCAAGCTGTGAGACTGGACCATGGTCCTCAATATTTACAAGAGTTGTGCATTTTATTTGTAAATTAGATCATGGATAAAAAGCAGCAAATTAAATTGGTGTTATTTTCGTAATCTCCTGTGGGAACGCTCGCAGGAAGTCAAAGCCAAGATCAAGAGTAGCTTTCAGGTGAAGCGAGATTAGAGGACTAAGGAGCAGGTTGTAATTTAGATCCCATTCTAATCATTATTTTATTGATATGATATTATTTATAGCAACATTGACAGTCATTTAGGAAGCAGAGTATTGGAATTTCTCTGCCATATGGGCTATGAATCATACAGTCATAGAATAGTACAGCACAGGAGGCCATTCACCCCATCGAGTCTGTGGCAGCTCTTTCGAAGAGCAATTTGGTTAGTCCCACTCCTCTGCTCTTTCCCCATATCCTTAAAATTTTTTCTCTTCAAGTATTTATCCAATTCCATTTTGAAGCGTACTATTGAATCCACCACCTTATCAGGCAGTGCATTCCAAATCCTAACTACTCGTTGGGTAAAGAAGCTTTTCCTCATGTCGCCTCTGGTTCTTTTCCCAATTACCTTATATCTGTGCCTTCTGGTTATCGACATAATTGTACTCCCTTGAACCATCTTAGTAAATCTCTTCTGTACCCTAACCAAAGCCTTCATGTCCTTCCTAAAGTGGTGTGGTGCCCAGAATTGGACACAATACTCCAACTGGGACCGAATTTGTGTTATATGCAAAAGGTTAATATGCAAGGACAGCAAGTGATCAGGAAGGCCAATGGAATCTTGGGCTTTACTGCAAAGGGGATGGAGTATAAAAGCAGGGAAGTCTTACTATAGTTTTCAGGGAATTGGTGAGGCCACACCTGGAATACTGCATGGTTTTGGTTTCTATATTTATGAAAGGATATACTTGCTTTGGAGGCAGTTCAGAAAAGGTTCACTAGGTTGATTCCGGAGATGAGGGGGTTGACTTATGAGGAAAGGTTGAGTAGGTTGGGCCTCTATTCATTGGAATTTAGAAGAATGAGAGGTGATCTTATCGAAATGTATAAGATTATGAGGGGGCTTGACAATGTGGATGCAGAGAGGATGTTTCCACTGATAGGGGAGACTAGAAATAGAGGGCATAATCTTAGAATAAGGGGCTGCCCATTTAAAACTGAGATGAGGAAAAATTTCTTCTCTCAGAGGATTGTGGATCTGTGGAATTCACTGCCTCAGAGAGCTGTGGAACTGGGACATTGAATAAATTTAAGACAGAAATAGACAGTTTCTTAAATGATAAGGGGATATGGGGTTATGGGGAGCGGGTGGGGAAGTGGACCCGAGTCCATGATCAGATGAGCCATGATCGTATTGAATGGCAGAGCAGGCTCGAGGGGCCGTATGGCCTACTCCTGTTCCTGCTCCTATTTCTTATGTTCTTATGTATAGGTTTAGCATAACTTCCTGGCTTTTGTATTCTATGCCTCCATTTATAAAGCCCAGGATCCCATATGTTTTATTAACTGCTTTGTTAACCTATCCTGCCACCGGCAAAGATTTGTGCACAAACACCCCCAGGTCTCTCTGCTCTTGCACTCCCTTTAAAATTGTACCATTTAGCATGTATTGTCTCTCCTCATTCTTCCAAACAAAATGTATCACCGTACACTTTTCTGTGTTGTATTTCATCTGCCATGTGTCTGCCCACCGTTCATTCCACCAGTCTGTCTGTGTCCTCATGAAGTCTATTACTATCTTCCTCACTGTTTACTACATTTCCAAGTTTTGTGCCATCTGCAAATTTTGAAATTGTGCTCTGTATCCCCAAGTCACTAATGTATATAAGAATATAAGAAATAGGAGCAGGAGTAGGCCATTTGGTCCCTTGAGCCTGCTCCGTCATTTATTAAGATCATGGCTGATCTGATCATGGACACAGCTCCACTTCCCTGCCCGCTCCCCATAATCCTTCACTCCCTTATCGCTCAAAAATCTGTCTATCTCCGCCTTAAATATATTCAATGACCCAGCCTCTACAGCTCCCTGAGGCAGAGAATTCCAGAGATTTACAACCCTCAGAGAAGAAATTCCTCCTCATCCGAGTTCTAAATAGGCAACCCCTTATTCTGGAACTATGCCCCACAGTTCTGGATTCCCCCACGAAGGGAAACATCCTTTCTGCATCTACCTTGTCAAGCCCCCTCATTTTCTTATATGTTTCATTAAGATCACCTCTCATTCTTCTAAACTCCAAGTATGTGCCCAACCTACTCAACCTTTCTTCATAAGTGAAACCCTTGGCTCAGGAATCAATCTAGTGAACTTTCTCTGAACTGCCTCCAATGCAAGTAATATCCCTCCTTAAATAAGGAGACCAAACCTGTACACAGTACTCTGGATGTGGCCTCACCAATATCCTGTACAGTTGCAGCAGGACATCTCTGCTTTTATACTCCATTCCCTTTGCAATAAAGGCCAACATTTGCCTTCCTGATTACTTGCTGTATCTGCATACTAACTTTTTTTGTTTCTGTACTGCAGCATTTTGTAATTGCTCTCCATTTAAATAACAATGTTTTTTTATTGTTCCTGCCAAAGTGGATAACCTCACATTTTCCCACATTAAACTCCATCTGCCAAATGTTTGCCCACTCACTTAGCCTGTCTATATCCCTTTGCTGATCTCTTGTGTCCTCCTCACAACTTGCTTTCCCACCCATCTTTGCATCACTACACTCGTTCCCTTCATCCAAGTCATTAATATAGACTGTTAATAATTGAGGCCCCAGTACCGATCCCTATGGCATCCCATTAGTTAGCATTTGCCAACCGGAAAATGACCCATTTTTCCCGACTCTCTGTTTCCTGTTAGTTAGCCAATCCGTTTTCCATGCTAATATATTATCCCCAACCCTGTGAGCTTTTATCTTGTGCAGTAACCTTTTATGTGGCATCTTATCAAATGCCTTCTGGAAATCCAAATACATCATATCCACTGGTTCTCCCTTATCCATCCTACTCATTACATCCTCAAATTTGTGAAACACGATTTCCCTTTCATAAAACCATGCTGACTCTGCTTGACTGTATTTTTCTTTTCCAAATGTCCTGCTACTGGTTCCTTATCAAAAACAGCAGTGGTCCTAGTACTGAACCTTGGGTTACTGCACTGTATACCTCCCTCCAGTCCAAAAAACAGCCATTCACCACAACTCTCCATTTTCTATCCATTAGCCAATTTTGTATCCATGCTGCTATTGTTCCTTTTATCCCATGGGCTTCATTTTGCGAGTAAGTTTAATATGTGCTACTTTATCAAATGCCTTTTGAAAGTCCATATACACAACTTCAACCACACTGCCCTCATCTACCCTCTCTGCTACCTCATCATAAAACTCAATCAAGTTAGTCAAACACGATTAGCCCTTAACAAATCTATGCTGGCTCTCCTTTATTACTCCATGCTTGTCCAAGTCCCAGATTATTGTTTCTAAAAGCTTCCCTACCACCAAAGCTAAACTAACTAGCCTGTAATTGCCTGGTTTATCCTTCTCCCCTTTTTTTGAACAAGGCTGTAACCGTTGCAATCCTCCTGTCCTTTGGCACCACCCCTGTATCCAAGGAGCTTGGAGATGCAAAACTGAGGCACTACAGCACTGCCACTACAATTGCAGGGAGGCTACAATTGCGGCATGATGTTAACACAGGCAGTTTCCATTATAAACGTGGACATAAACATTTATAATGATAAAGTTGACACAAAAGTGTGATAAAAATGTGACAACAGGAAGTAAGGTTTTGTAGACAGGAAGTGTGCACCAAGATAAGATTTGTAATATATTTTATATTGTACTACCAGTCACCCTTAGCTATTGTCATACACTTATCTGTGGCATGTTTCAGTCTGACATTGACAAAGGCCTGGCAGTGGATTTCCTACAGGCTAGGAATGATGTATAATGCAGAGAAAGGGAATAAAATACCTTTCAAATAATACATTCAACAGTTTTTAAGCCTCCCTCCCTCCCTCCCCAGAGCGTAGTGCAGACATGGAGTGGATTTTTTTCAAGAGGTTGACAATAGCTGCAACAGCGAAGAAGGGTGATTGAGGTTATTGGGGGAAGGTATCTTGTGAATATGTTTTCATGAAAGTCAGTAACTGGCATAGGTAGCACCTATAATCACAACCATAACATTTACATGATATGAATATTATTAGTTAATAAAACTATATCTCCTCCGTTTCGGATACCCCCCCAAAGGTTCGTCATCATTCTCCGCCTGCTCCACGACGACATGCAGGCCGTGATCCTTACCAATGGATCCATTACAGATCCAATCCACATCCGGACCGGCATCAAACAGGGCAGTGTCATCGCCCCAACCCTCTTTCTCAATCTTTCTCGCTGCCATGCTTCACCTCACAGTCAACAAGCTCCCCGCTGGAGTGGAACTAAACTACAGAACCAGTGGGAACCTGTTCAACCTGCGCCGTCTCCAGGCCAGGTCCAAGACCACCCCAACCTCTGTCGTCGAGCTACAGTACGTGGACGACGCCTGCGTCTGCGCACATAGAGGCTGCACTCCAGGACATAGTCGACATATTTACCAAGGCTTATGAAAGCATGGGCCTTACCCTAAACATCCATAAGACAAAGGTCCTCCACCAGCCTGTCATCACTGCACGGTACTGCCTCCCAGTCATCAAGATCCACGGCACGGCCCTGGACACCGTGGACCACTTCCCATATCTCGGGAGCCTCCTATCAACAAGAGCAGGCATCAACGACGAGATCCAACACCACCTCCAGCGCCAGTGCAGCCTTTAGCCACCTGAGGAAAAGAGTGTTTGAAGACCAGGCCCTCAAAACTGCCACCAAGCTCATGGTCTACAGGGCTGTAGTAATACCCGCCCTCCTGTATGGCTCAGAGACATAGACCATGTACAGTAGACACATCAAGTTGCTGGAGAAATATCATCAACGATGTCTTCGCAAAATCCTACAAATCCCCTGGGAGGACAGGTGCACCAACATCAGCGTCCTCATCCAGGCTAACATCCCCAGCATTGAAGCACTGACCACACTCGATCAGCTCCACTGGGCAGGCCACATAGTCCGCATGCCAGACTCGAGACTTCCAAAGCAAGTGCTCTACTTGGAGCTCCTTCATGGCAAACGAGCCAAAGGTGGGCAGCAGAAACGCGACAAGGACACCCTCAAAGTCTCCCTGATAAAGTGCAACATCACCACTGACATCTGGGAGTCCCTGGCCCAAGACCGCCCTAAATGGAGGAACTGCATCTGAGAGGGCGCTGGGCACTTCGAGTCTCAACGCTGAGTGCACGCAGAAATCAAACGCAGACAGCGGAAAGAGCATGTGGCAAACCAGTCCCACCCACCCCTTCCGTCAACGACTATCTGTCCCACCTGTGAGAGAGTCTGTGGCTCTCATATTGGACTGTTCAGGCACCAAAGAACTCACTTCAGGAGTGGAAGCAAGTCTTCCTCAATTCCGAGGGACTGTCTATGATGATGATGATGATGATGATGATGATGATGATGATGATGATGATGATGATGATGATGATGATGATAATCTTTCAAAAATATTTGTTACATGAGATAAGAGGTAAAACAGGGTGGGAAAATAAAATGCAGTATTATTTCCAATTTTTGGGTGTCCTACTTTGGGAAGAGTGTCAAGGCCACGGAAAGTCGAGATTGACTACAATAATATGAGAGGCTTTAGTTCTGAAGAGAGACATGGGGAACTGGGGCTCTTCTCATTACGACAGAGGAGGTTAAAGGAGATCTAAGCCTGCCTATTTCCACCTTGGTAACATAGCTCACCTCCGCCCCTGCCTTAGCTCATCTGCCGCTGAAACCCTCATCCATGCCTTTGTTACTTCTAGACTTGACTATTCCAATGTACTCCTGGCCCACCTCCCATAGTCTATTCTCCGTAAACTTGGGTTATTCAAAACTTTGCTGCTTGTGTCCTAACTCGCACAAAGTCCCGCTCACCCATCATTCCTGTGCTCGCTGACCGACATTGGGTCCTGGTTAAGTAATGCCTCAATTTAAAAATTCTCATCCTTGTTTTCAAATCCCTCCATAGCCTCGCCCCTCCATATCTCTAATTTCCTCCAGCCCCACAACCCCACCGCCCAGAGATGTCTGCACTCCTCCAATTCTGGCCTCTTGAGCATCCCCGACTATAACTGCTCCACCATTGGTGGCCGTGCATTCAGCTGCCTGGGCCATAAGCTCTGGAATGTTGTTCTAGTGCTTCCCATATTCTCCAAACTACTGTTACCCAGAGATCCCATCCCAGTCCTGCCAGACACTGGGCTTCTTTCCTGAGGCTCCCAGTTCCCAGGGCTGCCCCAATGCTGAAAACTCCATCTCCTTTTAATACTTCTCGACACAACACCCCTGTTCTTACAAAACCACAGACTAACCATGCGCAATGCCACAATGCTGTCTGCACATCACACGTGGTAAATACAGGTCAGAGTCTGCCAGTTGCAGTCTAACTGAAAGTTTAAAAAAAATCTTACCTACACCCTGTAAAGAAGTTAAGAAAATATGAATGCATTCTTGTTTAATATATTTAGAAAAAACCCACAAACAGTAACTTCCTGTTGAATGAAGTGTCAAGAAAACCATCATTCTAAGTGTGAATAAAAGCCGTTAGAAATAGCAGAGGTTAATACTGCAGATCTTAATGATATGGAAGGTACGGTTGGTTGAACAAAAGACTTTGCCAGATTGTTGTTATTGGACAAATAACGCCATTTTTTGTCAAATAACAAGAAAAGTTTTGCCATTTTTAATGGGGTAAGTTTGGCCAAAAAATAACCCTGTTGTTAAAAAACGGCATTGCTGGAGGAATCGTGTTGGAAAACGCCATCCTCTCCAACTTTACCGCAAGGCCGATATCGCGAAAAATACAGGGGGAAAAACCCAAAATTTTCAAAAATAAAAATTGAGAAAACATTCACAAAAGCATTAACAACAGAATCACTGATTTAAAAAAAAATCAATTTACCTTTTTTGTAGGCCTTCTTACTTACCGGCGTTCTTAAAGCTGCAACGCAAGATTTTTCAAAACGGTGTTTTGCGACGCGAGTACGACGGTGCCAAACGGCCAAACTTAGGCGGTACGGTTTTTTTTTTTAGGTATGGCGTTACTGAAAATGGCAATATTTTGACAATGCCATTCTTGAGGTTTGTCGAATTTTAAGCACTTTATTTTAAGGACAAAAGATTCGTTAGGGTGGCAAAATACTAGCGCAGAATATTTTATTTATACCATTTGTATTACAATACAGGTCAATAAAACTTTTAATTCACCATTCAAAATAGGCAAGTATCCTGCCAGATCATCGATCATAAATACAAATGGTGTGATTTTCTAACTCTGCGATACTGATTGGGGGCGTTGGGGCAGGGATGGGAGTGGTCTCACTCACTGGCAGTGCTTACTGGGAGTTGTGCCACATGCAGCATCTGACTTTGTGACCATTTCAATGGATGGTCAGTAAAATCGTATGCAGGATGCGCCCCCCCAGTCCCAAAACTCCCTGTCTGTGCAATGTATTTGCTTCATGGGTTCTTTCCTTAAGCATTCATTGCAACACATTGTTAATAAAGCAACTAGTTCTTAACATCAAAGGTTTAACAATTACACTACACATTACCAGTTCATCCACTAGGCTCACAACCACGTGCCTCATCATGGATCCCCTAAACCCAACTGGCCAGGGTTTTATTGAATCTTGTGAACATCACAGCTCTACAACTATTCAAGTTGCACCTGTAAATCAAGTGCTCCCTGATTAAAGGGGGGCACTAAAACCAACACATTAAACAAATTAAACTTTGACGGTAAACTTAAATCAAATTAAAATTTGGTTGCCGGGGGTGATGATGCACTCCAGTCCCTCCGGCGCCCACCTGTCATGGAAGGTCACGAGCGTACCGGTGGACACCGCGTGCTCCATCTCCAGGGACACCCTGGCTCGGATGTAACCGCGGAAGAGAGGACAGGAGCAGTCCTACAATGAGGCCTTCCGATCTGCCCGCTCCCCTCCGCACAGGGTGCCCAAAGGCCAGGAGTGTGGGACTGAAGTGCAGCCAGAGTTTGAGGAGCAACTCTTTCAAATATTGGAAGAGGGGCAGTAACCTCACACATTCAACATAAACATGGGCAACAGCTCTACAACTATTTTTGTAGAAACAACAATCAACTGCCCCCTGGTTAAAGAGGGGGTCACCCCTTGTTTTATTTTGAAGGCACCAAAATCACAAATTATACAAGTGCCCCCTCAACATCTCTAGAACTACTTTTGTAGAAAAACAATTGAATCAAGTGCCCCCTTAAGGAAGGGGGGGGGGGGTGGGGGAACACTCCAATCACTTTCAAACAAGTGCCCCTTGTTTTTTGGATTTTTTTTTGGCGGGGGGGGGGGTGGGGGTTGAGGGCAAAAAAACACAAATTATACAAGTGCCCCCTGGCTAAGAGGGGTGGGGGGGGCACTAAAATCGGCAATTAAACAAATTAAACTTTAAACACTAATAATCAAATTAAAATTTGGTTGCCGGGGGTGATGATGCACTCCAGTCCCTCCGGCGCCCACCTCTCGCGGAAGTCCGTGAGCATACCGGTGGACACCGTGTGTTCCAACTCCAGGGACACCCTGGCTCGGATGTAACCGCGGGGGAACGACCCCCTCGACCGCCCGCTGCCTGGACCAGGTGATGGCCCCCTTGGCCGTGCCCAGGAGCAGTCCTACGTGGAGGTCTTCCGACCTGCCCGCTCCCCTCCGCACAGGGTGCCCAAAGATCAGGAGTGTGGGACTGAAGTGCAGCCAGAATTTGAGGAGCAGCTCCTGCAAATACTGGAAGAGGGGCTGCAACTTCACACATTCAACATAAACATGGTCAACAGCTCTACAACTATTTTTGTAGAAACAACAATCAACTGCCCCCTGGTTAAAGGAGGGGGTCACCCCTTGTTTTTTTTTTGAGGGCACAAAAAACACAAATTATACAAATGCCCCCTCAACAGTTCTACTAACCTATGAGCATACTCACAGGTGCATACATTACAGTCGGTGCCTGAAATTTCCTGCCAACTAAATCGAATAATTACCCCCAACATATGGTAGGGATCTAACATTATACCCTATGCTGCTAACATAACGGTGATGGAGTTTGATGGGAGTTGCAATATAAATAAAATGGAGATGGGGAGGCAGTGGGGGAGTTTCCTCCAAACTCTCGACCTTATTTTATTAAGAACAATTCCCTTCTGAGCAAACTGTGCAGAAGGGAGGGATTCAAATTCCTGGGACATTGGAACCGGTTCTGGGAGGGGGGGGGGAGGTGAGACCAGTACAAACTTGTTGTGATGCCTTTCGTGGTCAAATAGTCTGCTGGCACTGGCTGTCCACTAACCACTGGTCTGATCAACATAGTATTATTAGCAACATCTGGTGGCAGAAGCTTGTTTCAGCAACTGACTGGATAGCGATGGTCTGCAAATGTGCCTTAGGAAATGCACACTTGAAACTGTATTGGCTAATTGGGATTCACCCCAGCCTGCATCCACATTTATTTAATTAATGGTGTCATGGATTCTCACTGTTTCTGAGGGTTCCAAGTACTACTATAGTGCTGTATTTAGGACATTAAAATGTAGACTTTCACTGACAGTATTGAATGAACTGGATGGATAGTATTACATATTATTTTCAGAATGTTGGAAAAATGCTTACTGAACCACCAAGGCTTCAACAGTTGTAATCCGAGAATCAGTGTGTTCTGACATAGAAAGAGGCCATTCAGCTGGCTAAGTATATCTGTCCACATGAGCCTAATCCAAGCCTACTCTCCTGTTTGCGTTCCCGTACCCTGCAATATTCCTCTGGCTTGTGCATTATAAAGTCTCTCCTCACAAAAAGGTCCTCCCACAGGTTTGCATGGCAGCTCGGGCTCCTGCTCCCAGTCCCTACCCCGTGATTGCACTCAGCTGGGACGGACTCTCCATGAAGGAACAGCACCGCTGGCCTTGAAAGGCGCTATTCAAATGCAAGTTGGTGTTGAATAGCCTGCCAACACTCGCTGCCATCAGTTGGCACCTGAAGATTGGTTGCTGGGGCTGATGTGACAGAGGGTGATGTACACCCAACTGGGAACAGGAGGAGGCCGTTCAGCCCATCGAGCCTGGTAAAGGGAAAAAAAAGAAAGACTTGCATTTATATAGCGCCTTTCGCAGCCACCAGACATCCTAAACTGCTTTACAACTAATGAAGTACTTTTGCAGTGTAGTCATTGTTGTAATGTTCTGTAATTCAGTTAGAACATGGCTAAACTATCTTAGCTCCATCTACCCTCCTTGGTTCTGTAACCCATAATACCCTTACCTAACAAACATTCAATCTCAAGACTCGTAGCCCAACAGCTTTTTTGGGGGGTGGGGGGGCGGGAGAGTGAGAGAGTTCCAGATTTCCGTTATCCTTTGTGTGAAGAAGTGCTTCATGACATCAACAATGAATGGCCTAGCTCTATCTAGCTCTAACTTTTAAGTTTATGCCCCGCCTTGTTCTGGACTCCTCCAGCAGCAGAAATATTTTCTCTCTACTTGCCTATCCCATCGAATCCTTTAATCATAATACACACCTCAGTTAGATCACAGTAACTAACTGCACGTCAGTGCCTTGGATCGACTCTTGAGGGGGTGTGGGAAAGATAGCAGTCGGGACTATCCTTCAGACAAAACAAGGAAATGGCTGTAACAGCCTGAGTGTCTCTACAGGTCTACCTCTCATGTTTCCTTTGGAAACTCATCCTGGAACACCTTGCATGCACCCAACAAAAGTTGCGTTATCACTTTCTCCAGGCTGTGATGGGCAGCATCGCTCATGTGGTTCCAGCAGCGAGGCCTCTCGACTTGTTATAAATAGCTTTGCAGGGGTGACGGGGATAAGGATTCAAATCATGAAGCATTCTGTTTATAGAATGTTTTCCCCTGAGTTTTGGAGATCCATTTCCGATGTACTGTTGAAGAAGCACCAACTGTTTACCCAGTAGCTATATAACAGTGTTTCAAATGTTTCCATTTTTTAACCGCAGGCACAGATTTGATTCCAAAATCAATCGGTGATGCGGGAAAATCTAATTTGCTACATTTTTTAAGTGAATAGTAACTCCTTTAGTCAGATCCACACAGGATGATGTACGCAATTTATCACAAAACAAAAACAACCAGCAGTATCTGCTTTCAAGAATGTACTGAGGCCCCGAGATAAATCCCTCGGGTTACTTGCACTGGATTAAGTGAATGCAAATCTCATTCCACACCTTTCCCTCCAAAGCCTTTTAGCCTCAGAGGCAGCACAAAGTGGTGTTTGAAATGGGTACGTGGAGCTGGAATCAGTCTTTCCCAGTGCAACCCCTGGAAGTGGGAAAGAATTGTGTGTCTTCCTATTTTAAGTTGGCTGACTAGCGTCATACAAGAAAAAGGGCCAGAGTGTGGAGAGCAGAGTGAAGTGATTGCAGCTTGAACAAGTTGCGTAACCTACACCTTTACCATTTTGTTTTAGTGGCCGTTAATTCGGGCTAAACGCAGCTGGTCTGCTTTCAGCTGAACTTGAGTTTTCAACTCGAGGGTGGTTTATTACTGATAACTCAATATAACTCAAACAATTATCCCATCATTTAAAATTAAATAATTGTAACTAAAATGGGAATTTAGTGGCTAAGAATGTTCCCAATGTTGGGGAAGTCCAGAACCAGTGGTCACAGTCTAAGGATAAGGGGTAAGCCATTTAGGACAGAGATGAGGAGAAACTTCACTCAGAGAATTGTGAAGCTGTGGAATTCTCTACCACAGAAAGTTGTTGAGGCCAGTTTGTTCGATATATTCAAAAGAGAGTTAGATATGGCCCTTACGGCTAAAGGGATCAAGGGGTATGGAAAGAAAGCAGGAATGAGGTACTGAAGTTGCATGATCAGCCATGATCATATTGAATGGTGGTGCAGGCTCGAAGGGCCGAATGGCCTACTCCTGCACCTATTTTCTATGTTTTTAAACCGGACGGTCTGCACCTAGGCAGGACAGGAACCAATGTCCTGGGGGAGTGTTTGCTAGTGTTGTTGGGGAGGGGTTAAACTAATATGGCAGGGGGACAGAGGGAAGTAGAATGGGGACAGAAGCAAAAGATAGAAAGAAGAAAAGTAAAAGTGGAGGGCAGAGAAATCCAAGGCAAAAAGCAAAAAGGGCCACATTACACCAAAATTCTAAAGTGACAAAGTGTGTTAAAAAGACAAGCCTGAAGGCTCTGTGCCTCAATGCGAGGAGTATTCGTAATAAGGTGGACGAATTAACTGCGCAGATAGCTGTTAACGGTTAAGATGTAATTGGCATCACGGGGACATGGCTCGAGGGTGACCAAGGCTGGGAACTCAACATCCAGGGGTATTCAACATTCAGGAAGGATAGACAGAAAGGAAAAGGAGGTGGGGTGGCGTTGCTGGTTAAAGAGGAAATTAATGCAATAGTAAGGAGGGACATTAGCCTGGATGATGTGGAATCGGTATGGGTGGAGTTGCGGAATACCAAAGGGCAGAAAACGTTGTGGGAGTTGTGTACAGACCACCAAACAGTAGTAGTGAGGTTGGAGACAACATCAAACAAGAAATTAGGGATGCGTACAATAAAGGTACAGCAGTTATCATGGCCAACTTTAATCTATATATTGATTGGGCTAACCAAACTGGTACCAATGCTGTGGAGGAGGATTTCCTGGAGTGTATTAGGGATGGTTTTCGAGACCAATATGTCGAGGAACCAACTAGAGGGCTGGCCATCCTAGACTGGGTGATGTGTAATGAGAAAGGACTAATTCGCAATCTTGTTGTGCGAGGCCCCTTGGGGAAGAGTCACCATAATATGGTAGAATTCTTTATTAAGATGTAGAGTGACACAGTTAATTCAGAGACCAGTGTCCTGAACTTAAAGAAAGGTAGCTTCGATGGTATGAGACATGAATTGGCTAGAATAGACTGGCGAGTGATAATTAAAGGGTCGACGATGGATAGTCAATGGCAAACATTTAAAGATCACATGGATGAACTTCAACAATTGTACATCCCTGTCTGGAGTAAAAATAAAACGGGAAAGGTGGCTCAACTGTGGCTAACGAGGGAAATTAAGGATATTGTTAAATCCAAGGAAGAGGCATATAAATTGGTCAGAAAAAACAGCAAACCTGAGGACTGGGAGAATTTTATAATTCAGCAGAGGAGGACAAAGGGTTTAATTAGGAGGGGGAAAATATAAAGTATGAGAGGAAGCTTGCTGGGAACATAAAAACTGACTTCAATAGCTTCTATAGATATGTGAAGAGAAAAAGATTAGTGAAGACAAACATGGGTCCCTTGCAGTCAGATTCAGGTGAATTTATAACGGGGAACAAAGAAATGGCGGACCAGTTAAACCAATACTTTGGTTCTGTCTTCATGAAGGAAGACAAATAACCTTCCAGAAATACTAGGGGACCGAGGGTCTAGTGAGAAGGAGGAACTGAAGGAAATCCTTATTAGGCAGGAAATTGATGGGATTGAAGGCCAATAAATCGCCGGGGCCTGATAGTCTGCATCCCAGAGTGCTCAAGGAAGTGGCCCTAGAAATAATGGATGTATTGGTGATCATTTTCCAACAGTCTATCGACTCTGGATCAGTTCCTATGGACTGGAGGGTAGCTAATGTAACACCACTTTTTAAGAAAGGAGGGAGAGAAAACGGGCAATTATAGACTGGTTAACCTGACATCAGTAGTGGGGAAAATATTGGAATCAATTATTAAAGATGAAATAGCAGCATATTTGAAAAGCAGTGACAGGATCGGTCCAAGTCAGCATAGATTTATGAAAGGGAAATCATGCTTGACAAATCTTCTAGAATTTTTTGAGGATGTAACTGGTAGAGTAGACAAGGGAAAACCAGTGGATGTGGTGTATTTGGACTTTCAAAAGGCTTTTGACAAGGTCCCACATGAGAGATTGGTGTGCAAAATTAAAGCACATGGTATTGGGGGTAATGTACTGACATGGATAGACAACTGGTTGGCAGACAGGAAGCAGAGAGTTGGGATAAACGGGTCCTTTTCAGAATGTCAGGCAGTGACTAGTGGGGTGCTGCAGGGCTCAGTGCTGGGACCCCAGCTATTTACAATATACATTCATGATTTAGATGAAGGAATTGAGTGTAATATCTCCAAGTTTGCAGATGACACTAAGCTGGGTGGCGGTGTGAGCTGTGAGGAGGACACCAAGAGGCTGCAGGGTGACTTGGACAGGTTAGGTGAGTGGGCAAACGCATGGCAGATGCAGTATAATGTGGATAAATGTGAGGTTATCCACTTTGGTGGCAAAAACATGAAGGCAGATTATCTGAATGGCGGCAGATTAGGAAAAGGGGAGGTGCGACGAGACCTGGGTGTTATGGTACATCAGTCATTGAAAGTTAGCATGCAGGTACAGCAGGAGGAAAAGGCGGCAAATGGTATGTTGGCCTTCATAGCTAGGGGATTTGAGGATAGGAGCAGGGCGGTCTTACTGCAGTTGCAGAGGGCCTTAGTGAGGCCTCACCTGGAATACTGTACATAAGAATTCGGAACAGGAGTAGGCCATCTAGCCCCTCGAGCCTGCTCCGCCATTCAAAACGATCATGGCTGATCTGGCCGTGGACTCAGCTCCACTTACCCGCCCGCTCCCCATAACCCTTAATTCCCTTATTGGTTAAAAATCTATCTGTGATTTGAATACATTCAATGAGCTGGCGAAGGTTCACCAGACTGATTCCTGGGATGGCAGGATTGACATATGAGGAAAGACTGGATCGACTGGGCCTGTATTCACTGGAGTTTAGAAGGATGAGAGGGGATCTCATAGAAACATATAAAATTCTAACGGGACCGGACAGGTTAGATGCAGGAAGAATGTTCCCGATGTTGGGGCAGTCCAGAACCAGAGGACATAGTCTAAGGATAAGGGGTAAGCCATTTAGGACTGAGAGGAGGAGAAACTTCTTCACTCAGAGTTGTTAACCTGTGGAATTCTCTACTGCAGAGAGTTGTTGATGCCAGTTCATTGGATATATTCAAGAGGGAGTTAGATATGGCCCTTACGGCTAAAGCGATCAAGGGGTATGGAGCGAAAGCAGGAAAGAGGTACTGAGGTGAATGATTAGCCATGACCTTATTGAATGGTAGTGTAGGCTCGAAGGGCCGAATGGCCTACTCCTGCACCTAGTTACTACGTTTCTATGTCTATCATCTTGCTCTATCCCCCAAAAGGAAGAAAGACTTGCATTTCTGTAGTGCCTTCCACAACCTCAAGACACCCAAAAGCACTTTACGGTCCTTATACAGCGATTTTCTATTATATTCAATAAGTGTTCAGCAATGAGTTGCATTGGCGGTATATTACAGAGTTGCACCAGTGTGAATTCCTTAAGTGGAATTACTTAAAATGGGGATTTATTGATCCAACAGCTTTCGATGAGGCTTAAGCTAAAGAATACAGCATTGATACATCGTCAATGCCTTCAGTTTGCACATCATCACCATCAGTTCTCCGACAAAAATAATTTACATTTATACAATTCAGAGAACTCTCAGACAGAAATATAACAGTCACAATCCAAACACATTTAATATACAGAAAGCAAGCAATATTCATCCAACCAGTGGACCAGTTGTGCACTCATCATCAACATCATAGGCAGTCGCTCGAAATCGAGGAAGACTTGCTTCCACTCTAAAAGTAAGTTCTCAGGTGACTGTGCAGTCCAATACGGGAATTACCAGTCTCTGCCACATGTGGGACAGATAGTCATTGGAGGAAAGGGTGGGTGGGGAGCCTGGTTGCCGCACACTCCTTCCGCTGCCTGTGCTTGTTTTCTGCATGCTCTCGGTGACGAGACTCGAGGTGCTCAACGCCTCCCGGATAGTCTTCCTCCACTTTGGGTGGTCTTGGGCCAGGGATTCCTAGATGTCATTGGGGATGTTGCACTTTATCAAGGAGTCTTTGAGGGTGTCCTTGAAACGTTTCCTCTGACCACTTGGGGATCGCTTGCCGTGTAGGAGTTCCGAGTAGAGCGCTTGCTTTGGGTGTCTCGTGTTCGGCATGTGGAAGAAGTGGCTTACCCAACGGAGCTGGTCGAGTGTTGTCAGTGCTTCGATGCTGGGGATGTTGGTTGGCCTGATTGAGAACACTGACGTTGGTGCGTCTATCCTCTCAGTGGATTTGCAGGATCTTGTGGAGGCAGCAAGGTGGTATTTCTCCAGCGCTTTGAGGTGTCTACTGTATATGGTCCACGTCTCTGAGCCATAAAGTAGGGCGGCTATCACTACTGCCCTGTAGACCATAAGCTTGTGCACTATTCAGCCACTGAATAAACTTTCAGGCACAAAACAATCTGCCCAAATGTTCCTCCCACTGCTAAATTCATGAGAACTATTTTTTAGGGTCCCAGATGAATGTGTAAAATCGGCATTAGGCCTCTTAAATCCCACTTCAGGGATTTGAGCACATAAATCTAGGCTGACATTCCAATGTAGTGCTGAGGGAGTGTTGCACTGTCGGAGGTGCTGTCCTTTGGATGAGACGTTAAACCGACGAACCGACGCCCCGTCTGCTCTTAGCTGGACATAAAAGATCCCATGGCACTATTTCAAAGGGCAGGGCAGTTATCCCCGGTGTCCTGGCCAACATTTATCCCTCAATCAAAACAAAAACTGATTATCTGGTCATTATCACATTGCTGTTTGTGGGAGCTTGCTGTGCGCAAATTGGCTGCCGCGTTTCCTACATTACAACAGTGACTGCACTCCAAAAATACTTCATTGGCTGTAAAGTGCTTTTGAGATGTCCGGTGGTTGTGAAAGGCGCAAGTCTTTCTTTAAATGTGTTAATGATGGGCTTAATGTCTGTTGAAAGACCAGTGTGTAAAGTTTGTTCTCGATGAGCGTGGCAAGTGTCGGGTCTGTTTCGCTCAGGATTCTTCAGCTGCCCCTGTGGCCGCCAACAAAATATTTTAGGTGTATTTTTTTTTTAAATTAAATTTTCTGCGAAGCCAGGAGGAGCAGGAGTGCTTCCCCAGCCTGACTCCACACTGATCGGTCCCCCTGTTGCCTGAACTAACCCCCCTCCCACAGCCGGCGGCCCAAAATTCATTTTTCTCACGGGATGAACTGTCTGTGGAGGCGCGTCAGGTGTCAGCAGCTCAGCCGCAAGGCTCCAGGCCCAATTTTGAGATGGTGTCGGGCTTCGCTGTTCGGGCGCACGCTACCCCGTCCTCTCTGTTTCTTGCCCTTTGAAATATTCCCCATAATATAGCGAGATCAGCCAAACTATTGGGAAATCATGCAGAAATGTGTCCCTGCAAGAAACGTCGGTGTCTCTCAATTTCCTCGTTCCTCTTAACCTTTGCCAAATTCATATTTTTCTCTTACCATCAACAGCTCGACAACATTGTGCCACTGGGCAATTCTTTCTAAACAGGTAAATCATGTGACAACCTTCCATTGGGTGAACAACAAACATTTGCAAAATTTCATTTGAAGGGCAAAAGCTTCCGATAAATGTGCCTGAGGAAGAACTCCATGTTCTTTTTGGTGCAGTCCAGAATCTGCAAACGTGGAAATCAGGGCACAGGACATAAAAACCAGCAACTAATAGCCAAAATCAAGGACACGTGATTTTATAAAAGATGGATATTCAAATAACCTAATATTTTCATTGGTTGTTGTTACGTTTTGAATAACTCCACAAGACTGTATATCTTAAACTCAAACTATTGTGAACTTGGTCTCTTTATTGTAACTCCAGAGTGAGGAGGCAGCGTGGTAGTCTGCCTTTTATACCTGCTTGCCCAGGGTGTGCAGGCGACCCTTGGGTCTCCCACAGGTGCGGCCCCTGGTGGCAAGTCTTACAAATTGGTAATGTTTACATACATAACAGTTGTCCTATTATTAATGTACTCTTAATGAATGGTTAAGGTTCTCAGATGTACTCAAGTTACTTCCATGCTTTAATCAGAGGGATTAACAGCGTAATTTAGTTTTATATTAAGTAGCTCAAGCCTTAAACTATGTACAAAATGCCAATCCATTCAATTACAGAGTGTGAAAAGTAAATTGAGAATTTCAGATTTGCTTTATCTTCATTTCTCTAAATCCAGAAGTAAGTCTGAGGTTTTAGGCTGGGGTGATATTCTGAAATTCAGGAAGGTCACTCTGAAGTCAGGAAAGCAGAATAGGATTGCAATTCACCTGCAAGTTGGAACCTACCAAATTAATCAGGACAATTGAGGTGTACACACAGTGAACACCTTATGCAGCATTTCAACGTGATTTAATTGTGTATGGTATAATTGCAAAGAAGAAACATTTATGATGAAAAGATGATTTCAAACAGGATCCTAATTGCATCACAGGACTCGACATTTAAAAATTAACGAAGCCCCAACCCAGCCAAAACCCAGCAGTTAAAATGGCAGCACGCCATCAGGAATGGAGAGGGAGGCATGCGTCTGCCATTTTATCTACTCGCCCGCTTTGTTCCCTTTAGCGGGGGGCGACGGCGGGGGGGGGGGTGCCGGGGGGGGGTTAGAATTGGCCTTTTCAATTCAGAAGGTCAATGTAAACTGGTCAAATTTGAAGATGACCCCAAGCTCAGAGAGGCAGTGGAATCAAAGCAGGTGGTTCAGAAATTACAGTCTGAGTTGGACAAAATGTCTCATTTTAAACATCTGTCAAACATTTTTTCATTACGTAAGCTGCCCCATCAGAAACGTTTTTAGTTTTCAAGTGCTCATTTCAGTAGGTCCCAAGATTACTGAAGCCTCTGCTGTGATAACTCATCAGGAATTCGTGCGAATTTAAACTTCTGAACATGTGCTCGCTTTACTCAGTCTCTCCAACCACACAGGCAGATCAAGCTACCACATTTGGTCTCCCAGTTAAGACCAAAACCCTTTAGCTGGCAGAGAGGTTAGCAGGAACTCCAGCCTGTAAAGTCCTGTCCCCTCAGTACAGATTCACACGAGGCATGTAGTGAAGTCAAGGTCACTCTGGACCTGCACCTTTATTTCACAGCTCTGGAATGCTGTACTTGCCTGACACCTGTCCTTATATACCTGTCTCTTGCAAGTGCACCCCTGGTGGTAAGGTATGCTGGTGGTTACAGGTCATATCTTATTACAGTCATGTATAGCATGTTAGGATACAGTTATATATAATAATGTAAGATACATGACATCACCCTCCCCCAAGGTCTTATTGTCTTTATAGGTTCAGTCTCAGGTGGAGCATCTGAGTTGTGGTTCAGTTGTTTGCCTTGGTGTCTGTTTTTCTTTGGGTGTGGTTGCTGGTATCTCGCCTGGGCTGTCTGTTTCGATTGGTGCGATTGTTGTTAACTCGCCTGGGCTGTCTGTTGGGATTGCCCTTTCCTCAGGTTGTTCCCTCTGTCTGTCCACCAGGTGTGCTGTGAGTTCCACATTGTAGTCTGCCTCTGGTTCCGCAATGTTGTTGGTAAATCTGCTTTTGACTTGGTCTACATGCCTCTGGCAGGTTTTGCCATTGTCCATTTGTACAACCAGTAGCCTGTTTCCTTCCTTGCCCGTTACTGTTCCTGCAAGCCGTTTGGGACCCCTGCCATAGTTTAGTACAAACACTTTGTCCCCTATCTCATTCCATCCCCCGCTCGAATTTCTGTCATGGTACTCAGTCAGCTTACGGTGCTTTGCCTCAACGATTTCATGGGAGGATTAATGAGAGCCTTGTTTTTAAAGTCCTTTCTATCAACAATTGCACGGGGGGGATCCCAGTCAGTGAGTGCGGACGAGATCTGTATGCCAGCAGCAGTCGCGACAGGTGACCCTGCAGCATGAGACTTTGGATTTTAAGCATGCCTTGTTTAATGATTTGCACTGCTCTCTCCACCTGGCCGTTGGAGGTCGGCTTGAACGGTGCCGTCTTGACGTGATTTATGCCATGGTCAATTATAAAGTCTTGGAATTCTGCGCTGGTGAAGCACGGACCATTGTCACTGACCAATGTGTCAGGGATTCCGTGCATTGCAAACATGGTTGCGAGGCTCTCCACAGTGGTGGAGGTTGTGCTCGAGTTTAAAATGGTGCAGTCGATCCACTTTGAAAATGCATCTACAACTATGAGGAACATTTTGCCCATGAATGGGCCCGCATAGTCTACGTGCACCCGCGACCACGGTTTGGTAGGCCAGGGGCTCAGTGGAGCCTCCCTGAGGGCATTGCTGAGTTGGGCACAAATGGTGCACCTTAGGATGCAGAGCTCCAAGTCCGCGTCAATACCAGGCCACCAGACGTGGGATCTGGCTATGGCCTTCATAAGAACGATCCTCGGTTGCTCGCGGTGGAGCTCCCGGACAAATGCCTCTCTGCCTCGCAGAGGCATGACTATTCGGCTGCCCCACATGCATGCGCCTGTGAAATGGTTTTAATTCCTCGGGGCAGGCATAGCGAGCCTCTGCCCCGTCACCGGTTAGGACACATCTTTTTACTCAGGATAACATGGGGTCGCTGGCCGTCCAGGTTCTGATTTGGCGAGCCGTCATGGGCAAACCTGTAGACTCAAAGGCATTGATTGCTATGACTATCTCACAGTCCTGTTCGTCAGACCCTTCCGTGGTCGCCAGGGGTAGCCTGCTGAGCGCGTCGGCACTGTTGTCTGTGCCTGGTCTGTGCCTTATGGTATACTCATAGTACGCCAGCATGAGTGCCCACTGTTGAATTTGCGCCGAGGCGTTGGCGGTTTTTGCCTTGCTCTCGGATAGGAGGGACGTGAGGGGCTTGTGGTCGGTTTCTAACGCGAACTTGGCCCCGAAAAGGTATTGGTGCATCTTTTTGACACATTACACGCACGCGAGCGCCTCCTTCTCTAACATTCCGTACCCGTGCTCTGCCCGCGAAAGTGACCTGGAGGCATAAGCTACGGGTTGTAATTTGCCTGCACTATTGACGACATGTTGCAAAATGCACCCGACCCCATACGCTGACGCATCGCTTGTGAGAACTAGCTTTTTACCTGGGTCAAAGAAAGTCAAAACACTGTTGGAACACAGAAGGTTGCATGCCTTACTGAAGGCGCGTTCCTGGGCGTCCCCCCAAAACCAATTGCACCCCTTCCTGAGTAGCACGTGGAGAGGCTCCAGCAGCGTGCTTAAGTTCTGCATAAAGTTCCCAAAGTAATTGAGTAGCCCGAGAAAGGCGCGCAGTTCTGAGACATTCCAGGGCCTGGGTGCCAGGTGAATTGCATCTGTTTTGGACTCTGTTGGGCGAATTCCATCAGCAGCAATCCTTCTGCCCAAAAATTCAACCTCGGGTGCGAGAAACAGGCACTTGGATTTCTTGACTCGTAGGCCTACCCGATCCAACCGCTTTAGTACTTCCTCCAAATTACGGAGATGGGAGTCGGTGTCCCTGCCTGTGATAAGTATGTCGTCTTGAAATACAACCGTCCCCGGGATGGACTTGAGCAGACTCCCCATGTTGCGCTGAAATATGGCAGCTGCCGACACGATGCCGAATGGGCATTGATTGTACATGAAAAGGCCTCGATGTGTGTTGATGGTGGTGAGTAGCTTGGATTCCTCAGTCAATTCTTGCATCATACACGCAGATGTGAGATCTAATTTTGAGAAAAGTTTACCTCCAGCCAATGTGGCAAATAAGTCCTCCGCTCTGGGCAGCGGGTACTGGCCCTGTAGGAAGACTCTGTTTATGGTAGATTTGTAGTCCCCACAGATTCGTACGGATCCATCAGGCTTCATGACTGGGACGATGGGACTTGCCCAGTCGCTAAATTGCACAGGTGATATAATGCCTTCCCGCAGAAGCCTGTCTAGTTTGTGTTCAATCTTTTCCCTCATCACATAGGGTACAGCTCTAGCCTTGTGATGGACTGGTCTAGCATCCTGTATGATGTAGATTTTGACTTTGTCCCCTTTGAAAGTGCCCACACCTGGCTGAAAGAGATGTTCAAATCGCTTTATAACTGTTGAGCAGGAGGTCCGTTCCTCTAATGACATGGCATGGACATCATCCCATTTCCAGTTTAGTTTTGCCAGCCAGCTTCTCCCCAGCAGTGCTTGGGGGTCTCCGCGGACAATCCACAAGGGGAAATCGATTCACTGTCCCTTTGTGTATGACAGAGAGCATGGCGCTGCTGAGGACTGGTACGATTTCTTTGGTATAGGTTCTTAGTGTGGTGTCGACCCTTGTGAGTTTTGGTCTGTCTCTTTTATGCGGCCACAGTTGTTCAAATTGTTGAGCGCCCATGAGAGAATGACTCGCTCCCGTATCCAGCTCCATGTTGACAGATATCCCGTTGAGTAGGACCCTCATCATTATAGGAGGCGCCCTGTTGTAGGAGCAGCGGCCATTGATCATGTTGACCCGCTGTACATCGGTGTCCCGGGCACTGTCCCCAACATCTTCTGGTCCGCTTTCCGACCCATCCGATTCGTATACCAGCCGAGCTGCCGTTTTTTTGCACATGCAGGCCAAATGCCCTGTATATTCACAATTTCTGCAAACAGCCTGCTGAAATAGACATCCCCTTGACTAGTGCCCACCCCCACACCTCCAGCACAGACCTGTTCCATTGTTCAAAGTGTTTCCAAAGAATGAGCTGCGTCTGGCTGATCTCTCTTGAGCTTCTCTCAGTTTGTCGTTGATTGCTCGTATTGTGGGTTGATGAGTTGTGAACGGCCGTTCCTGTGGCCCTTGATGGCTTCTGCCTGCTGTTGAGAGCCTGTTCTCCCGGTTTTATCTGTGTGTGGGGGTAGCAGCTTATTTCTTGCTGTGAACTTCTTCTTCCGATATTTCGTTAGTTGTCGTACCTGCATTGTAAATCAACCTCGTTTCTTCTTCCCCCACCAAGAATGTCTGTGCAACCAGTGCTGCTGCCTCTAAGGTCAGGTTCTTGGTCTCTATGAGCTTTCGGAATATGCCTGCGTGGCCTATTCCTTCAATGAAAAAGTCTCTCAGCATTTCTCTCCTCAGTTTATCGGAGAACTCACATTAACTAGCCAATCTCCGAAGTTCCGCCACGAAGTCGGGTATGCTCTGGCCCACACAGCGTCTGTAGTTGCAGAATCTGTGTCTGGCCATGTGTAGGCTGCTCGCTGGCTTCAGGTGGTCTCTTACCAGTGTGCTCAATTCTTCAAATGACTTGCTTGCTGGTTTCTCGGGTGCCAACAGATCCTTCATTAAAGCGTATGTTTTCGAGCCACAGCTGGTCAAGAGATGGGCTCTTCTCTTGTCTGCCTTATCATCGCCTAACCAGTCATTGGTTACAAAGCTTTGCTGGAGCCTTTCTATAAAGTCCTCCCAATTGTCTCCCGCATTGTACTTTTCATCTGATCCGTTGTTCACCATTCTGTGGATTCTGTAATCCCGTAACCAGTCGCCACTGTAAAGTCCTGTCCTCTCAGTACAGATTCACACGAGGCATGTAGTGAAGTCAAGGTCACTCTGGACCTGCACCTTTATTTCACAGCTCTGGAATGCTGTACTTGCCTGTGACCTGTCCTTATATACCTGTCTCTTGCAAGTGCACCCCTGGTGGTAAGGTATGCTGGTGGTTACAGGTCATATCTTATTACAGTCATGTATAGCATGTTAGGATACAGTTATATATAATAATGTAAGATACATGACACAGCCGAGCTGCACAACTCACTCCAAGACATGCGAATGCACTGCCACCATCCTCCTGACCACAGTGCGAACACGCACCACAAACATCCTCCTGACCACAACGTGGACATACACCACGTGGACACACACCACATCCCATCAATCAGCAGTTCTGACAGTGGAGGGGATGCAAACTTTCAGCAGCAACTTCGAGCCTCTCTGAAATGCAACTTTGGTTTGCACTGAACTCTGGACGTGGGAGCACATGCACATGTGGCCTGTATTCGGAGAGTTGTCTTAAGCCTCAGAGCTTTCTCAATAGTTGATGACCACCTCCGTTTATTGTAATGGAAGATTCTGGTGAGGGCAACTGGATGGTCTAGATTTCCAAGACTAACCAGGATAACTCATGCCAATACCACATGTGCACACTGCAAGCAAATGCAGATTTAACATAAGAAAATATTTTGCTCGGGATTTTGATCCAACACAATAGGTGCACCTATTCCTGTTTTAATAGGTTAGATTTTATTTAAATAATTTCCAATTTTCTGTTTTTTGAGAGTGGGGAGGGGTTTGTAAAATATCAAGTGAGATTTGCAGAGCAGAGTGTGAAGTAGATGTGGGTGAGGAGGGGGATCAGTGCAAATCCCAAATCAATGCAACTACACAACTGGGAAGTCCTGGGACACACTGGTATTTGAAGAGGAGCATCCAAATCTCATGTTCATCTGCAGTCTGTTTCTCTCTCTCTCTCTTCCACCATCAGTCCATAATATATTTTAAAAATCTTATCTCTGCAGCCTCTTCTGTCTTCAAAACCTTACTTCCTGTTGTCATATTTTTGTCATACCTTTGTGCCAACACTCGGTCTTGACTCTCCCTTTGCAACACCACAGGAATTAACTAATAATATACTAAATATCTTAGGTCTGCACACACTTGCTGTCAACTTTGTCCATTGTAAAGTCCTATGTCCACTATTATAATGAAAACTACCTATGCAAACTTGTCACACCGTCTCACAGTCTCGCAACTCAATTTTGCATCTTCCAGTTTCTCAGAGACGGTCCTATGCTGCAACGAAGCCTATTTTTCGACAGCCCAAATTACTGATAATTTTGCTGTTTACTACAATATCCAGTATTGCAGTCCCCACCGTTTACAAGGGATGCATTGGTGTTAGCACGATTTCCCATTATACGTGTTGGACAATTTATAAGCAGTCCAGTAACACTTGTCATGATGAGTCATGGATATCTAATCCTTTCCACATTGGTGTTGCGAACTGCCCAACTCCCTTCCCTGTCTGGCCATTATTCCTCTCGAGTACGAGTGTGGAAAATAGTTAATCTGCTTTCATCTTGCTTTTTGAATGGTTTATATGAATTTGCTCTCAGCCAAGGTAGCAGGCAGGCTTGATTGCTTTAATAAATCCCCTTCTTCATTGTACATGTATGTCAGCCGTGGCTCACTGGTAGGGCTCTCACATCAGAATCAGCACGTCGTGGGTTCAAGTCCCACTGCAGAACCTCGAGTACAAAACCTAGGCTGACACTCCAGTGCAGTACTGAGGGAATACTGCACTGCCCAAGGTGCCATCTTTTGGATGAGACGTTAAATCAAAGCCCCATCTGCCCCCTCAGGTGGACATAAAGGATTCCATTGCACTATGTTGAAGTACAACAGGGGAGTTATCCCCGATGTCCTGACCAATATTTATCCCTCAATCAACACCATTGAACCAGATTGTCTGGTGATCATCACATTGCTGTTTGTGGGAGCTTGCTGTGCGAACAATTAGCTGCCACATTTCCTACATTACAACAGTGACTACACGTCAAAAAGCACTTTAGGACAGCCTGAGGTCATGAAAGGGGCTATATAAATGAAAGTATTTTGTCTTAATTACATGTTTGAGAAAAATAGATGTAAAAGTTGTCATATATGTAACCTTCATGTAACAACACTGCATACTATATACACCTAAGAAATGCACACCTTGACCACAGGGTGTGAATTTGTGGGAGACACTCCTAGCCTGGTCTTTCAGGTATAAAAGGGGAAGCTCCACCCACCTTCATCACTTCTTGGTCCTGTGAATAAAGGTTAGGTCACAGAGTGACTTTGTCTGCAGAATGTGCCTCATGTGAATTTATAGTAGTGTGTAAGGACACAACATTTAGCGACGAGAAACAGGAATCACCGACTCACGAGAATGGCCACCGGTAGCACAGAGGAACGGTACTGTGTTGGTGAGGACTGGGACGATTTCGTTGAGAGGTTCCAGCAGAGCTTTGTCACGAAGGACTGGCTGGGAGAGGCAATGGCTGATAAGCGAAGGGCGCATCTACTAACCAGCTGTGGACCGAAGACATACGCGCTGATGAAAGACCTGCTCGCACCCGAGAAGCCGGCGGACAAAACCTCGAGGAGCTCAGCAAACTGGCGAGCAGTATACACATGTCCCAACACCGATTCTATACACACCGACGTCGGGAAGGACAGAGCAGACCGGACTTTGTTGCGGACCTTCGGCGCTTGGTCAGCCTCTAAGTTCACAGACGCCTGCAGCGGGGAGATGTTACGGGATTTCTTCATTGAGGGCATTGGGCATGCCGGGATTTTCAGAAAGCTAATTGAGACCAAGGACTTAATCTTGGAAGTGGCGGCGTCGATGGCTCAGACCTTCATGGCGGGGCAGGAGGAAACCAAGATAATATACGCGCGCAACTCTGCTACCAATGTGGCGATGGAGCAGGGAGTTAACATTGTAAACGCGACTCAGAACCCCGCAGGCAGACAAGGGCAATTCGACACCATCCAGACAGCAACAGACTCTAGAGTGGGCCCTCAACAGAGACAATGGCAGATTGAACGGACATTTACACCATCACAAGGGACAATACGTCCTGGAATGGGGCCATTGACACCCACTAACAGAGTGCTCAAGAGTAATCAAAGAGACAATCAGAGAGGAATGCCTGGTAACAGCCCTTTTGTTCACAACAATCTCAGCTCATGCTGGAGGTGCAGGGGCAGACATGCTGCAAAAACCTGCAGGTTCCAACAATTCATTTGTAGAAATTGTAACTTCAGTGGACATTTAGCCAGAATGTGCAGGAAGCCCGCAGCGAGGCTAATTTACGAGGCAGATGAACCACAAGAGGGATCTGCAAGGCAGGGTGATGTTTGGGACACAGCAATGGATGCTGAAGTTCAGCGGGTTCAGGTGGCAAACATCCACAGCTCATATACCAAAACGCCACCTATGATGATGAAAGTCCTATTAAATGGCATCCCGGTATGCATGGAGCTGGACACAGGGGCCAGCCAGTCACTTATGAGCGTCCAACAATTCGAGAAACTATGGCCACTCAGAGCTAGCAGATCCAAACTAGAACGCATTGACACACAATTACGGACGTACACCAAAGAGATGATCCCAGTGCTCGGCAGTGCAATGTTGGTGGTCACACATAATGGATCAGAGAACCAGCTGCCACTCTGGATTGTCCCGGGAAATGGTCCCGCGCTTTTGGGGAGAAGCTGGCTAGCCGAGATGAACTGGAAATGGGGGGGGGGATGTGCACGCCATTTCATCTGTGGAGCAAAGTTCATGCTCACAGGTCCTACAGAAATTTGAGTCACTATTTCAACCTGGTGTCGGGACTTTCAAAGGTACCAAAGTTGTGATACGCATCACCCCCGGACGCCAGACTAGTGCACCATAAAGCCAGAGCTGTGCCTTATGTGATGCGGGAGAAAATTGAGAGTGAGTTGGACAGGTTGCTAAGAGAGGGCATAATTTCGCCCATTGAATTCAGCGACTGGGCAAGCCCCATTGTCCCTGTCCTAAAAACGGATGGCTTGGTCAGGATTTGTGGTGACTACAAGGCCACCATCAATCAAGTGTCACTACAAGACCAATTCCCGCTTCCGAGAGTGGAGGATCTTTTTGCCACGCTGGCAGGCGGCAAGCTGTTCACCAAGTTGGACCTCACTTCAGCCTACATGACCCAGCAACTGGCCGAAGAATCCAAGCTACTGACCACCATCACCACACACAAGGGGCTGTTTGTCGACAACAGGTGTCCTTTTGGCATTCGTTCAGCAGCCGCTATCATTCAAAGGAACATGGAAAGCCTGCTCAAATCCATCCCTGGAACAATCGTATTTCAGGGCGACATCCTTATCACGGGTCGAGACACCGAGAAACACCTCCACAACCTGGAGGAGGTGCTACGCCGACTGGACCGGGTAGGCCTGCGACGAAAGAAGTCCAAGTGTGTGTTTTTGGCCCCAGAAGTTGAGTTTTTGGGCAGGAGGGTTGCTGCAGACGGGATCCGGCTCACCGAATCCAAAACGGAGGCGATTCGTCATGCGCCCAGGCCCGACAACACATCGGAGTTGCGTTTATTTCTGGGACACTTGAACTATTTCGGGAACTTTCTGCCGAACTTAAGCACATTGTTGGAGCCGCTACACGTGCTCCTGCGTAAGGGTTGCGATTGGTTTGGGGGGACTGTCAGGAACGGGCTTTCAATCGGGCACGGAACCTGCTTTGTTCTAATAAGCTGTTGACCCTGTACAACCCCTGTAAGAAATTGGTTTTGACATGTGATGTATCATCCTATGGGGGTGGGTGCGTGTTGCAGCAGAGTAATGATGAGGGCCAACTCCAACCTGTGGCTTATGCCTCCAGGTCGCTCTTCCAAGCAGAAAGAGGATATGGGATGGTTGAAAAGGAAGCACATGTGTCTACGGGGTGAAAAAGATGCATCAGTACCTTTTTGGCAGAAGGTTCAAGTTAGAAACAGATCACAAGCCGTTAACATCCCTGTTGTCAGACAGCAAAGCTGTCAATGCCAATGCATCAGCTCGCCTACAGCGATGGGCTCTCACGTTGGCTGCGTATGACTACACCCTACGGCACCGGCCAGGCATCGAAAATTGCGCTGACGCGCTCAGCAGGCTTCCACTGGCCACCACTGAGGGGGCAGCGGAGCAAAGCGCTGAGATGGTCATGGCTGTCGATGCTTTTGACAGCGCAGGTTCCCCCATCACAGCCCACCAGATCAAAATCTAGACCAACAGAGATCCCCTCCTATCCTTGATTAAGAAATGCGTCCTGACTGGGGATTGGGCGCCCGCACACGGAGCATGCCCTGAGGAGGTCAGACCGTTTCACAGACGGATGGATGAGCTCTCCATCCAAGCCGACTGCCTACTATGGGGCAGCCAGGTAGTCGAGCCCCAGAAGGGAAGGGAAGCATTCATCAGGGAACTCCACAGCGAGCACCCAGGCATTGTGCTAATGAAGACCATTGCCCGGTCACATGTATGGTGGCCGGAAATTAACTCAGACCTGCAACACTGTGTTCGCAGGTATACGACGTCTGCCCAGCTGGGCAATGCCCCCAGGGAGGCCCCACTCAGCCCGTGGCCCTGGCCAACCAGGCCATGGTCACGTATTCACGTAGACTACGCGGGCCCGTTCCTCATTGTTGTTGGTGTACTCGAAATGGATCGAGTGCATCATATTAAATTCGTGCATGACATCCACCACTGTGGAGAGTCTGCGTGGGGTCTTTGCGACCTACGGCTTACCAGACATCCTGGTTAGTGACAACGGCCCGTGTTTCACTAGCTATGAATTCCGGGAGTTCATGTCGGGTAATGGCATCAAACATGTCAGGACAGCAACGTTCAAGCTGGCCTCCAATGGCCAGGCGGAACGTGCGGTCCAAATCATAAAACAAGGCACGCTCCGGATTCAAGGACCTCCCTTCAATGCAGCCTATCACGCCTCCTGCTGGCCTATAGGTCCTGACCGCATTCGCTCACGGGAGTCCCGCCCGCGGAACTACTCATGAAACTAAAAACTCGGCTGTCCCTTATTCATCCAGTTCTGTCAGACATTGTTGAGGGCAAACGCCAGTCCAAAAATGAGTACCATGACCGTAACTCAAAGAGGAGATGTATAGAAATCGATGACCCCATGTGTTTGTTCTTAATCACGCTTTGGGACCCAAGTGGCTTGAGGGTACTGTAATTGGCAAAGAGGGGAATACGGTCCTAGTGGTCAGACTTAACAATGGACAGATATGCCGCAAGCATCTGGACCAATTAAAAAAACGGTTCAGCATGGACACTGAGGAAGATCATGAGATGCTGCCCACACCACCGCCAGTGAATGAGCAACAAGAACTTTCAGCAGCATGCACAGTCCCTGCGGCCAGACCAGACGAGCCGGAATCACCACAGAGGACAGAGACGCATGCCAAGGCTCAACAACCAGAGCCCCAAGAGAAAGAGCGTCGACCGCCTGAAAGACTTAATCTTTGACCCCACAAGACATGGGGGGCGGGGGGGAAGGTGATGTCATGTATGTAACCTTCATGTAACTGTCACCTTCATGTAACAACACTGCATACTATATACACCTAAGAAATGCACACTTGACCACAGGGGGTGAACTTGTGGGAGACACTCCTAGCCTGGTCTTTCAGGTATAAAAGGGGAAACTCCACCCACCTTCATCACTTCTTGGTCCTGTGAATAAAGGTTAGGTCACAGAGTGACTTTGTCTGCAGAATGTGCCTTGTGTGAATTTATAGTAGTGTGTAAGGACACAATAAAAGTGATCTACATTATTTGCGATTATAGGTCAACAATGGATCACAAACTATAACCCGATACCACTGAGATGGGATTAAGTATACAAGGTAATTGCACCTTATCAAGGTGCAAACTGCTCATTGAACACCTGTTTCGAACCAAAAGAGCCATTACTCAACGCACTGTAAGTGACGTCTTTGTAATTGACAATAATGGGAATGAGGAAATGGTTAGTGACATTTACCCGATTTAAACGATTGCCTGATTTAACCGTTGTTGGTTTAAGTGGTGGGAACACTATTTAAAATCAGGATGCAAGGTATAATTCTAAAATGGGAACTGAATTAAATGTGTGCTCCCTGGTCCAATTATTTCCCCCACCCCACCCCAGGTTTATTTTATGCCGCCAACAGAGGAAGCTGTGTGGATGTATGAGTATGAGAATGAGAGAAATACTGCCTGATAATAGGTCTGGTTTCTAACTGAGAATACTTATCATTTCAAAAGGTGACAGCAAAAATCCAGAGTCCACTGACCCTAGAAATTATTTAAGCATTAAACAAACTCATCCTCCCAAATTGCAAGTTCTCCATGTAGTTTTTTCTGGTACTTACCCTTGCTGAAGAATTATACTCACGCTGCCCATTTATGCCTTTTAAGAAAACATCATGATCAAGCTGAGCTGTCAGTCAGAAGATCACCGATTCAGAGACTTGAGCACATAATCTAGGCTGGCACTTCAGTGCAGTACTGAGGGAGTGCTGTATTTTTGGAGGTGGCGTGTTTGAAACAGAGGCCCCGTCTGCCTTTTCAGCTGTATGTAAATAATCACATGGTGCTATTGGAAGAAAATCTCTCCCATTCTCCTGGCCAATACTTATCCTTCAACTTACACGATTAAAACAGTTTATCTAGCCCTTTATCCCATTGCTCTTAGTGGGACCGTGCTATGCCTAAATTGGCTGCCGCATTTCCCTATATTAAAACAGTGACAAAAGCTGTGAAGCATCTTGGGACGTGCTGAGGTTGTGAAAGGCACTATATAAATGCAAATTCTTTCTTCATGAATGAAAGCTCCTTATTTTTTGAACTTTACTGAACACACTCCCTTTTAAAATATCCCACACTGATAAACGATTTAGAATGAACACAAGTCTGAGATCACAAGTTCACAGTACAGAACTTTACAAGGTGGGGTCAAATGTGTGAGGCTGACAGCTCTTCTTAAATTTCATTTTGATCACTGATGTCCAAGTCCCCTGTTCCAAGCATTGCAGGGTTACACAGAAGGTACATGCGGGGCGGGGTGGGGACGTTTGTTTACGACATTTGCAGGGTGCGAACCGGGTGCCATGCTGGAAATAGTGTGCAAGAAAAGGCAGGCCCGAAGACCATCTTAAATTGCTCGTTGGGCCTTGCTACCTTCAGTCCGATGAGCTGTGGAAGCCAATTAGGCTCGCCAGTTGGGGCCTGGTGAATTCTGACCAGGTCGGACACCAGTCGTGATGCTCAGGTACATCAGGTAGGGGAACATAACATAAGAATTAGGAGCAGGAGTAGGCCATTCGGCCTCTCGAGCCTGCTCTGCCATTCAATGAGATCATGGCTGATCTTCTATCTCAACTCCACCTTCCTGCACTATCCCCATATCCCTTAATTCCCTTACTATCCAAAAATCTATCAATCTCTGTCTTGAATATACTCAAAGCCTGAGCCTGCACAGCCCTCTGGGGCAGAGAATTCCAAAGATTCACCATCCTCTGAATGAAGAAGTTTCTGCTCATCTCAGTCCTAAATGGCCGACCCCTTATTCTGAGACAGTGACCCTGGTTCTAGACTCCCCAGCCTGGGGAAACATCCTCCCTGCATCTACCCGTAAGAATGTTGTATGTTTCAATGAGATCACCTCTCAGTCTTCTAAACTCTCGAGAATAGAAGCCGAGTTTACTCAATCTCTCCACAAAGGGGAGGCGATCAGGAGGGTGTGAACACGGGCTGACAGCAGCCTACTGTGGAGGCAGGGGCAGCACTCCTGCTCCTCCTAGCTCCACATTGAGGTAAGTATAAAGAATTTATACTTACCTGAATTTACCTGATGATTTCTACAGTAGTCTCCAGCAGTCCCATTATGCGGTGTTGAAGGTCTAAAAAAACGAGTTGGAACTTGCGTAATGCAAACTCCGACAAATTTAGCAAACAGTTTCTGAAATACTGAAATGAGCCACATTCATCTAAAAAAAAGGCTCCGACTAATTTAGCAGTGGCCCGAATGCACACACTGTTGCCCTCCTAAATTCATTATTAATTTACCTGTTTTGGGACCATAAAATGGGCACAACTTGTTGACCTGCTCCCCTGTGAACTTTAGATTTACTATTTGATGGCTGTAAGCTTTATTGGCAATATGACAACATTCACCAAATTTTAAAAGCCAATTAACAAACTGGAATATCCAGACTGGGACTTAGTCTACAAAACTAAACCTAAATTTCAAGTACCAACTTGCCCCAGAAGTAGCCCTTATAAAACATCAGAAATATCTCTTTGGGAATCCAACAGCCACACAAAGACGCAGGATCACCAAAATGCCACCACCCAATCCTCAAAGTGGGGCCAGGGCCCTTTTCTAGTACAGAGGGTCGGAGTGAGAAGAATATTTTTAGTGCAGCAAAGATTGGGACAGGCCCTTGGGTAAAAGAGGTAATACAATACCACGATGCATTGGATCAGCAATGCATGTGTCATGGCGTGACATCACGTGGGCTACGGCTCCAAATTCTCCACGGAGCAATCTCCCGATCTTTGGCATGCGACATCCCAATGAAAGTTCAGACACTTGACCACAAAAGAGCAGATAAAGAATTTAAAAGTGTCATTGCCTCCTGATGGTGAGTCCTAGCGTTGTGTCAGCAAGCACCTGGGAACAAGTCAGCAGCTCATTCCCTCACTTGAGGTCAATGACACACAAGGAGGAAGAGGAAGGACACCCAACAAGAAAATAAAAAGGAAGGAGGAAACAAATTATGTTCATAAAATAGGTTCATACTGGGCTGGACAAGAACACGTTTTATGCCCCTTACTTTGTGACACTTCTCCACCCGAACAAGGGAAAGGAATCACAGGCTGTGTGTAGATCATCAAGTTAAAAAGTTTCAAGTATTCAAGCAATTTCTCCAAATGTCTGGTTAACACCAACAGATGCACACTCTCATGTCATCACCTGAGGTTATGAAAGGAAATTCTTTCTGCTTTCTTATTCTGTTAAAATATTGGTTCGGGAGTTCAGGAGATCGAGAGTTTGGGAGTTCAGAAATCCAAGAGTTCGGGAGTTCAGGAATCCAAGAGTTCGGGAGTTCAACTGATTGGTTGGTAAACTGAACATCGTTTCTCTTTGTTAGTCAGATTCGGGGGTTTTTTTCTGTTTGTTGTGTTTTAGTCTTTAACTAAGGGCAGAGGGGTATACTAAAAACATTAGTTAATTCATCTAATAACCAGAGACATGGCAGGGCAGCTTAGTCCCATCCTGTGCACCGTGGGAAGTCCTGGACACTTTGCGTACCCTGGATGACCACATGTGCAGGAAGTATCACCAGCTACAGCAACTCGAGCTCCGGGTTTCGGAGCTTGAGTGGTAGCTGGAGTCGCTACGGTGCATCCGCGAGGCTAAGAACTTCGTGGTTTCTTAAGGTGGCCACCCCACAGCTTAAGAGCGTGCAAGCAGAGAGGGAATGGGTAACCGTCAGACAGAAGAGGACCAGGCAGGTAGTGCAGGAGTCCCGAGTGCAGCTCGCTCTCCAACCAGTATTCTGTTCTGAGTACTGGTAGGGGGCAATGGTTCATCTGGAAAGTACAGCCAGAGCCAAGTCCAGAGCCAAGTCCACGGCACCACGGGGGGGCGGGGAGGAAGAATAGTGGAAGAGCAATAGTGGTAGGGGATTTGATAGTTAGGGGAGCAGACAGGCATTTCTGCAGCCGCAAACGTGACTCCAGGATGTTATGTTACCTCCCTGGTACCAGGGTCATGGATTTCACTGAGTGGCTGCAGGACATTCTGGAGGGAGGGGGTGAACAGCCCAGAGGTTGTCCATATCGGTACCAATGAAATAGATAGAAAGTGTTTTGTATGTAACCCTTGGCAGCCTGTATCACACCACCACCAGAGGGCCTACCTGTTGGAGTCCCAAGGGATCCCAGCATCCCTTGGGAGCACTGTATATAAGCAGGCCTCCCACGCTGAGTTCAATTAAAAGGAGCCAAGGTCACACTTACTCATTGCATACAGTACTCAGTTTCATCCTTTATTATGGAGCATAATAATTGGCGACAAGGTAACATAAAAATGCAAAGAACTGTTGGTATCCTGGAGAAATTCTCAGAAGGGAACGATTTGGAGGCCTTCGTGGAGAGACTCGACCAATACTTCGTGGCCTTTTTGCTCATTATAAACTGATTCGCACCTATGTCCAAGGCCTTTTTGCTTATTATAAACTGATTTGCACCTATGTCCAGTTCCATGGATACTGGAATTCCATTCAGTTCAACTTTTAACATAATCGGTGAACATTTCGTGGTGAAGGTGTGTACCCCGTACACTTCTGCCTCCTCGGTTCGAATCTCTAGTTCAGCCTGATCCACCATGGATCGATCTTCCTCTGCAACGTGGTGGTTTGCAGGGTTTGCAGCTCGCCTGCACATTCGCTGGAGGTGTCCCATTGTTCTGCAGCCTTTGCACGCATAGTGCTTGAAGCGGCATTGATGGGCCCGATCACTCCACAACGCCAACAAGGTATTAATGCGGGGCAGTTAACAATTGATGGTGGACTCTGGGTCATCTGAGGTTGTACAGCAGCCGGCGTGTACATTCTGCCTGATGCATTCCTGCTTGAAAATGAGAACGCTGCCAAACGAAGGGCGATCCTCCTCACCATCTGTGGGGCAACAATCTATGCCCTCAGGAAGAATCTTCTAGCTCCGGTGAAACCAACAACCAAATCATATGAAGAATTGTGTACGCTGGTCCGGGAGCACCTAAATCCGAAGGAAAGCGTTTTGTTGGCGAGGTATTGGTTCTACACGTGTCAACGGTCGGAGGGCCAGGAAGTGGTGAGCTACGTCGCCGAACTAAGGCGCCTTGCAGGACATTGCGAATTTGACGGATTCCTTGAACAAATACTAAGAGACTTTTTTGTGCTTGGCATTGGCCATGAGGTTATCCTTCGCAAACTATTGACTGTTGAAACACCGATTCTGAGCAAAGCCATAACGATAGCCCAGGCATTTATGTCTACCAGCGATAACACCAAACAAATTTCGCACCATTAAAGAGGTTTCGGCTAGTACTGTACACAAAGTAACATCATTTTCAAGCAGGAATGCATCAGGCAGAACGTACACGCCGGCAGCTGCACGCCCTCAGATGACCCAGAGTCCACCATCAATTGTTAACTGCCCCGCATTAATACCTTGTTGGCGTAGTGGAGTGATCGGGCCCATCAATGCCGCTTCAAATACTATGTGCAAGGCTGCAGAACAATGGGACACCTCCAGCGAATGTGCAGGCAAGCTGCAAACCCTGCAAACCACTACGTTGTAGAGGAAGATCGATCCATGGTGGATCAGGCTGAACTAGAGACTCGAACCGAGGAGGCAGAAGTGTACTGGGTACACACCTTCACCACGAAATGTCCACCGATTATGTTAAAAGTTGAACTGAATGGAATTCCAGTATCCATGGAACTGGACATAGGTGTGAATCAGTTTATAATGAGCAAAAAGGCCTTCAACAGGCTGTGGTGCAACAAGGCACACAGGCCTAAGCTTAGCCCCATTCATACCAAGCTAAGAACTTACACCAAAGAGCTGATCCCTGTAATTGGCAGCGCAGAAGTAAAAGTCTCCTATGATGGAGCAGTGCACAAACTCCCACTATGGATCATGCCAGGGGATGGCCTCACAATGTTCGGCAGAAGCTGGCTGGGAAAAATCCGTTGGAACTGGGACGACATCCGAGCGCTTTCGTCTGTCGACGATGCCTCATGTGCCCAGGTTCTGAGCAGATTCCCATCGTTGATCAAGCCAGGCATTGGAAGTTTCTCGGGGGCGAAGGTGCAGATCCACTTGGTTCCCGGCACACGACCCATCCACCACAAGGCACGGGCGGTACCGAATATGATGTGAGAGAAAGTGGAAATTAGGCTCGACAGACTGCAGCGAGAAGGCATCATCGCGCCGGTGGAATTCAACGAGTGGGCCAGTCCAATTGTCCAGGTACTCAAAGGTGACCCCACAAATTCTGACCGTGCTGACTATAAAGTGACGATTAACCATTTTTCACTTCAGGACCAGTACCCGCTACCCAAGGTAGACGATCTATTTGCAACACTGGCTGGAGGAAAGACGTTCACCAAGTTGGACCTGACCGCGACCCACATTACGCAGGAGCTGGAGGAATCTTTGAAAGGCCTCACCTACATCAACACGCACAAAGGTCTGTTCATTTACAATAGATGCCCTTTTGGGATTCGTTCGGCTGTGGCAATTTTCTAATGGAACATTGAGAGCCTGCTAAAGTCGGCTCCACACACCATGGTTTTCCAGGATGACATACTGGTCACAGGTCGGGACACCATTAAACACTTGAAGGATCTGGAAGAGGTTCTAATTCGGCTAGATCGCGTGGGACTCAGGTTGAAACGCTCGAAGTGTGTTTTCCTGGTGCCAGAGGTCGAGCTCTTAGGAAGAAGAATCGCAGCAGACGGCATCAGACCCACCGATGCCAAGACGGAGGCCATCAAGAATGCGCCGAGACCACAGAACGTGACGGAGCTGCGGTCGTTCCTGGGATTCCTCAACTATTTCGGTAATTTCCTACCCGGGTTGAGCACTTTGCTAGAACCCCTACATGTGCTACTGCGCAAGGGAGACGACTGGGTATGGGGGAATTCACAAGAGGCTGCCTTTGAGAAAGCCAGAAATCCGTTATGCCCGAACAAACTGCTTATTCTGTATAACCCATGTAAACGATTAGTCCTAGCTTGCGATGCATCATCATACGGGGTCGGGTGTGTGTTACAACTGGCTAACGAATCGGGGATTTTGCAACCGCTCGCCTATGCATCAGACGTCTGTCCAAAGCCGACAGGGCCTACAGCATGATTGAAAAAGTTCTGCCGTGCGTTTACAGGGTGAAAAAAATGCACTAGTATCTGTTTGGTCTCAAGTTTGAGCTAGAAACTGATCATAAGCCGTTCATATCGCTATTCTCAGAGAGCAAAGGGATTAACACCAATGCCTCTGCCCGCATCCAAAGATGGGCGCTCACGCTGTCGGCATATAACTATGTAATCTGCCACAGACCAGGCACAGAGAACTGCACTGATGCTCTCAGTCGGCTACCATTGCCCACCACCAGGGTGGAACTGGCACAGCCTGCAGACTTGCTCTTGGTGATGGATGCATTTGAAAACGAAAAGTTACCCGTTACGGCCCGCCAGATCAGGACCTGGACCAGCCAGGATCCTTTACTGTCCCTGGTAAAAAAAAAAACTGTGTCCTCCATGGGAGCTGGTCCAGTGTCCCAACAGAGATGCAGGGAGAGATTAAGCCGTTCCACAGGCACAAAGACGAAATGTCCATACAGACGGGCTGTCCTTTGTGGGGTAATCGCGTGGTCTTGCCCAAGAAAGACAGAGAAACATTCATATGCGACCTACACAGCAACCACCCAGGCATAGTAATGATGAAAGCCATTGCCAGATCCCATGTGTGGTGGCCCGGCATCGACTCAGATTTAGAGTCATGCTTGCGCCAGTGCAACACTTGCTCTCAACTGAACAATGTACCCAGAGAGGCACCGCTAAGTTTGTGGTCGTGGCCATCCAAACCATGGTCTAGGATCCACGTTGACTATGCGGCCCGTTTCTAGGCAAAATGTTCTTGGTTGTCGTGGTTGCTTATTCAAAATGGATTGAATGTGTAATAATGTCTGTAAGCACATCCACTGTCACCATCGAAAACCTACGAGCCATGTTTGCCATACACGGTCTGCCTGATGGCCCATTGTCGCTGACTAGGACGTGTTTCACCAGCGCTGAATTCAAGGAATTCACGACCCGCATTGGGATCAAGCAGTCACATCTGCCCCGTTCAAGCTCGCATCCAACGGCCAGGCAGAACGGGCAGTTCAAATCATCAAGCAAAGTTTGAAATACGTGTCGGAAGGCTCCCTGCAGACCCGCCTGTCCCGAGTCCTGCTCAGCTACCGCACCCGACCCCACTCGCTTACCGGGGTTGCCCCAGCCGAGCTGCTCATGAAAAGGGTGCTCAAAACAAGGCTCTCTCTTGTCCACCCTGATCTCCATGATCACGTTAAGGGCAGGCGGCATCAAAATAGCACGTACCATGGTCACGCAAACTTGTCACGCGATATTGAGAACAATGACCCTGTGTTTGTACTCAATTATGGACATGGTCCCAAATGGCTTGCTGGCACGGTCATAGCCAAAGGGAGTAGGGTGTTTCAGATCAAATTGGCCAATGTGCAAAAAGCTTTTGGACCAAACCAAATTGTGGTTCACCAACAGCTATGAGCAACCTGAAGAGGACACCACCAACTTCGACCCTACAACCACAAACACACACACGTGGCAACCGAAATCACGGTTAACCACGAAGCCGAACTTACCGTCCCCAGCAGCCTGATAAGGCCAGCTGCTCAGCAGCCCAGTGAAGAACCAACCAACTCACCCACACCTGCATTTGTACCGAAACGATCGACCTGGGAGCGTAAAGCTCCAGATCGTCTCACCCTGTAAATAAGTGTACTATTGACTTTACGAGGGATTGATGTTATGTATATAACCCTAGGCAACCTGTATCACACCACCACCAGAGGGCCGACCTGTTGGGAGTCCCAAGGGATCCCAGCACCCCTTGGGAGCACTGTATATAAGCAGGCCTCCCACGCTGTACCAGCACTCTGGAGTTCAATTAAAGGAGCTAAGGTCACACTTACTCATTGCATACAGTACTTAGTTTCATCCTTTATGAAAATAAGAGAGAGAGAGAGGAGGTCCTGCAGGCAGATTTTAGGGAGCTAGGAGAGAGATTAAAAAGCAGGACCTCAAAAGGTAGTAATCTCCGGATTACTCCAGGTGCCACGTGCTAGTGAGTACAGAAATCGGAGGATAGAGCAGATGAATGTGTGGCTGGAGAGATGGTGCAGGAGGGCGGGCTTTAGATTCTTGAGGCATTGGGACCAATTCTGGGGGAGATGAAACCTATACAAGCCGGATGGGTTGCACCTCAACAGAGCTGGGACCAATATCCTCGTTGGGGGCGGGGGGAGCGGTTGCTAGTGCTATTGGGGAGAGTTTAAATTAGCTTGGCAGAAGAATGGGAATCTGAGAATAGATTCAGAAGGATAAGAAGCAAAGCTGAAATTCGAAAGCAGAAAAGTAGAAAGTGAATTTGGAAGACAGAGGAAACAAGGGCTAGAAAATAGAAAATAGGGGAGTTTGGCAATGCTAAATGGTATATACTTCAATGCAAGGAGTCTAGGGAATAAGGCAGATGAGCTGAGAGCACAGATAGACACTTGGTAGTATGATATTATTGCTACTACTGAGACATGGCTGAAAGAAGGGCAGGTATGGCAGCTCAACATTCCTGGTTACAGGGTTTCAATCGGGTTAGAGAGGGGGGTAAAAAAGGAGGGAGGGGGTTGCAGTGTTGATTAAAGAAACAATTACAGCTGTGAGGAGGGATGATAGGTTAGAAGGATCATCAAATGAGGCCACATGGGTTGAACTGAAGAGCAAAAAAGGGGCGATCACACTTTTGGGAGTGTACTATAGACCCCCAAACAGTCAGAGGGAGATAGAAGAGCAAATATGTAGGCAAATTTCTGAGAAGTGCAAAAACTATAGGTCAGTAATAGTAGAAAATTTCAACTACCCTAATATTAACTGGGATAAAATTAGTGTGAAAGGTATAGAGGGTGCGGAATCCCTAAAATGCATTCAGGAGAAGTTTTTTAGCCAGTATATAACAAGCCCAACAAAGGAGGGGACGGTTCTGGACTTATTTTTAAGGAATGAAGCTGGGCAGGTGGAAGGGGTATCAGAGAGCATAGTGGGTGCTCGTGATCACAATTAAGTTAGATTTAGGGTAGTTATGGAAAAAGACAAAGATAGACCAGGAATAAAAATTTTCAATTGCGGAAAAGCCAATTTTGTTCAGTTGAGATGGGATTTTGCCAACGTGGACTGGAAACAGCTACTTGAAGGTAAATCAGTGTCAGAGCAGTGGGAGGCATTCATGGAGCAGATTCTGAAGGTTCAGAGCAAGTATATTTCCTTACAGAAAAAGGGTGGGACTAACAAATCTAGAGCCCCCTGGATGTCAAGGGACATACAGGGTAGGATAAAGAAAAAAAGGGAGGCTTATGACAGATACTGAGGACTCAATACTGCAGAAACACTAGGAGTATAGAAAGTGCAGGGGTACAATTAAAAAGGAAATTAGGAAAGCAAAGGTAGAGCTTGAAAAATTCTTGGCAAGTAAAATCAAGGAAAACCCAATGATTTTTTATAAATAAAGAATAAAAGGATAACTAAAGAAAGAGTAGGGCCTATTAGAGACCATAAAGGTAATTTGTGTGTGGAGGTGGAAAACGTGGGTATGGTTCTTAATGAATACTTTGTACCTGTTTTCACAAAAGAGAGGGGTGATGCAGACATTGAAATCAGGGAGGAGGAGGAGGAGGTGTGAAATATTAGATGAAATAAACACAGTGAGCAAGGAAATATTAAGGGGTTTAGCAGTTTTGAAATTGGATAAATCCTCAGGCCTGGATGAAATGTATCCCAGTCTGTTGAGAAGCAAGAGGAAATAGCAGAGGCTTTGACCATCATTTTCCAGTCCTCTCTGGCTACAGCTGTGGTGCCGGAGGACTGCAGGACTGCTAACATTGTACTTTTGTTTAAATAAGGAGAAAGGGATAGACCAGGTAATTACAGGCCAGTCAGCCAACCTTGGTGGTGGGAAAATTATTGGAAAAAGTTCTGAGGGACAGGATAAATCTTCATTGAGAAAAACATGGATTAATCAAGGACAGTCAGCACGGATTTGATAAGGGAAGGTCATGTCTGACTAACTTGACTGAATTTTTTGAGGAGGTAAAAAGGAGGGTCGATGAGGGTAGTGTGTTTGATGTAATGTATATGCATTTTAGCAAGGCTTGTGATAAGGTCCCACACGACAGACTGGACACAAAAGTAAAATCCCATGGGATCCAGGGCAAAGTGGCAACTTGGATCTAAAATTGGCTCAGAGGCAGGAAGCAAAGGGTAATAGTTGATGGGTGTTTTTGTGACTGAAAGGCTGTTCCCAGTGGGGTTCTGCAGGGCTCAGTACTGGGTCCTTTCCTTTTTGTGGTACATATCATTGATATGGGGCTAGAACCTCCACTTTTGTGCTTATCGCCCAAAAATGGGCATTATTTTCAGCGTAGGCGGTAAAAAAGAATTTTCAAATCACCGGCTTCTTGCCCATTCTCAAAGCACCGAGTCTCCATTTTTGAAAATAGGCGTTACCGCGAGCGATATGAAATGGGCGGTAGCGTTAAATCTCGCTGCCCTTCTGTCGTAAAATGTGGCCGTCTTTAGCAATGGCATGGCAATGCTCGATTCCTGTGATTCAGGAGGTCAAGGGTTATCACGACATGTGCAAAAGAGGAGAGAGAGAGAGAGAGAGAGAGAGAGAGAGAGAGAGAGAGAGAGAGAGAGAGAGAGAGACTGAAGGTACGTCTGGGTGTGGTGTGGCTGCTTTGGGAGGAAGGAGGGAGACTTTAGCGCTTCACAGCAAGTAGGCAAACAAAAAGTAGCTGTTACCAGCCACATATTTGACCGAATCTGCCCTATAATGGAGAGAGAGGAGGAGGCATCACAGCATGCTGTGGAGACTGACGCTGGAGAGAGCAGTGAGGTGGGAGAGGAGCACATTGGAAGCCGCAAAAGAGCCAGGAGGTTCTCAGACGAAGCAAATGCCTCCCTCCTGCAGGAGGTTGAGTTACGCTGAGGTGATTTGACACAGGGAGGGTGTGGGAAGCCCACCCCAAAGGCCTACCAGAGGATATGGACCGAGATAGGTGACCAATGACGTTCGTGAGGGCAACCAATGCCGCAAACGATGGAACGACCTTGTGGGATCCACAAGAGTAAGGATTACATTGATTTACATGTACTTATGTATTTATATAATTTGATTTGTAACAGTCATGAGTGACTATCAGAAGATGTGAGGTCTTGCACTTTTAATCGGGAATGTTTTACTCAAAGCCTGCGGTCACGGTGTACGTCTTTAGGTAAAGAATGATGATTATGATGAAAATTATGATTACATCTGTCGGTTATGTGTTGTATCAGTCTCTGTGACAGTACCTAGCAATGATATCACACAATGATCTCATGCCATGTCGTCCTGTCACCTTTTACAGAAGAAACTATCGATGATGAGGTCCGCGCAGAGGCAAACGGGTGGGGGGCCCACCAGTCTCCAACGACATCACTGACATGGAGGAGCAGGTGCTCGCACTCGTGGGGACGCACCCCTGGACAGCCATGGACGCATCTGCAGACCGTGAAGTGATGCCACATGAATGTAAAGGTTACACCATTGCATGATGTGAAGTCAACAGATGCCACACCCACTCATTCCCAAACAATCATATATGATAGATGATTTCTAAAATTGTCATAGAAATAATGCTGTCCTAATGAAAATCATTGCAATCCACAATGTGTTGATGGTCATGAAATGTGATGTCTGCAATGATTTTGAGAGCGGTGGTGCTTTTGTCGTTCATATGCTGTGTGTAGCGCTGGACTCAACTTGTGACCCTTGAACCCCCTTCTCCTCTGATAACCTCATTTGTGTTTTGCAGCTCAGCCAGCAGCACATCCCAAGGCAAAACCACAGAGGCCAGAACGTGGGGGCGTGGGGCCCGACTCCCCGGATGATCCAACACCTGGTGCTGAGGAGCTCCGATTCTCGCCCGTCAATCACTGAGTCTGTTCTCCACTGATGAGAGCGCGGACTTCAAGGAGCCTGCATCGTCACGCTCCAGAAACCATTCCACCCCAAGGCCATCTAGTGCTCCTCTGGTCATTCCCGCCTCCAGTCTGGAGGTACCGGCCCCAAGCACCTCGCCACAGGCACTCCATTTGTCCCCAGGATGGCGCCGACCCCGCGGGGGTCTCAAGGATGCAGCAGGTCTGTTCCACGAGCACCGCATGACAGCGGAGAGATGGTACAGTTGTCCAGGAGGACTGCAGACATTGGTGACCAGCTTATCGAAGCATTGGGGAGCATATCCCGACAGCTGGCCGCCATGACCGAGTACATTCACGGATAGTGGAAGCCCTGGATGCGATAGCCAGGAACACTGTTGGCACAGGCCTCCCAGTGGTCCTCGAGCGCAGCACTCCACCCCAGGTTCCGCACCACCACTGTGAACAACAGATGAGAGCAAGGACCAAGATCCTGCTTGTGCATCAGAGAATGTTGCCCCCTCGGCACCCCCCGCTCCCAGGCAACGACCGCACCTGCCTTCATCCCCCCCAATGAGGCACCGTTTGAGCAGCTCCTCGGCCAGGCGCCGTGGAGCGAGGAGGGAAAGAAAGTGAGGTGCATGTGTGCAGGTGATGGCTGTGTTATATCTCCATCTGGGTGTATGCAATTTGTTGTAATGTATGGGGGGAGGGGACCACCCTCCTGCTTTGCCTTTGTATTCTGTGTTACTGAACATGTTGAATATTTGATTGATGTCAATGATGGAAAAAGTGGGGTGTGGGCAGGGGTTGGGTGTTATTGCCTGTGATACTTATGATTTCAGACCAATGTTGGTATAATTTTTTTTTTTTTTTTTTAAATTGAACATAACCTTGTTGAACATTGTCTCAGATAGCTGGACCGTTACACACTGGTGATTCCTCAACATGAAAGGGTTAAATAAAACTTATCAACGTAAACTTTAACTGGCACCAAGGTGATGGGCACCATTGATGTCTGAGCTGCACACACACAGCAGTGTGTCAGCGTTGTTACTCACATCAACGCTCTTTCAGTCAAATCGTTCAGACTTCAGCTTCTCACGCAAGAGCCTTGCAGCTATGTAGCCACCACGGGCCCTTTTATGTGGACTAGAGGGGGTCGTGGGCATGGTTGCATAGCCAGCCTGATTGTCTGACCCTAGGTCAGCATCCAGCTGCTTGTCGTCCTCTTCCTCTCTCTCCTGAGGTGGAGCATCAGTGCCTTCTGGCAATTCTTGGCCCCTCATGATAGCCAGGTTGTGCAGCATCGAGCACATGACCACGAATTTAGCTACTTGCTCAGGGTTGTATTGTAGCTCCTCTCCTGAGTGGTCAAGACATCTGAAGCGCTGCTTAAGCACGGTTATTGTTTGGTGGCCCCATTGCATTGAAAGTATAACAACGATTGGTCAGAAGCAATGATTTCCTCACTAAAATACACCTGGAGTAAAGCCCCAATAGTCCAGAGTCTGAAAATATGTCTGTTGAGATGTTCACTTCACCTGAGAAGAACTCCAGAGTCAATGCAAACTCCCCCGAAGTTGAAGCAGCCTTTTGAATGAAGCGACCTGCGATTTTAAAAATGCCAGCCACACCGCTGGCGTTCGTTCAGAACAGTTCCACTTTTTCTGGGTGTTTTTTTGAGCGAGCGAGTGATATTGTGGGTGATGTGTGGGAGGTGGTGAAAGTGATGGTGGGCGATCTCCTGGGCGTTAGTTTCACCAAATGTGCTCTTTACGACAAAAAAAAATGGGCAGGCGGTATTATTGAATCTCGGCGTTAATTCCATGCGGAAAGTAATATTATGGCCGTTGATTTCGCCCATTCTGATGATTCCACCCAAAAAAAGTGGGCGGGCAGTAATATTTTTTCCCAGCATTTAGCACGTGGGGAAAGTAACGCTTGACGATTAGTTTCCCAAAAATGCCCGTCAGTTTCCATTTTGTGCCAAAATGGGCACGATATGGACGTTATATGCCATTTCAGTGGTAGAATGGCCGTTAAGTGGGCGTTAAGCATGCAAAAAAAAGAGGTTCTAGCCCTTGGACTTAAATGTAGGGGGCATGATTAAGACATTTGCAGGTGATACTAAAATCTGCTGGGTGGTTGATAATGAAGAAGAAAGCTGTAGACTGTAGGAAGATATCAATAAATTTGTGGTCAGTTGGACAGAACAGTGGTAAATGGAAGTCAAATCCAGAGAAGTGTGAGGTAATGCATTTGGGGCGAGCTAACAAAGCAAGGGAATGCACATTAAATGGTAGTTCACAGAGAAATATAGAGGATCAAAGGGATCTTGGAGTGCATATCCACAGATCCCTGAAGGTAGCAGGCCAGGTGGATATGGTGGTTAAGAAGGCAGAATACTTGCCTTTATTAGCCGAGGCATAGAATACAAGAGCATGGAGGTTATGCTTGAACTGTATAAAACACTAGTTAGGCCACAGCTAGAGTACAGTTCTGGTCACCTCATTACAGGAAAGATGTGACTGCACTGGACAGCGTACAGAGGAGATTTACGCGGATGTTGCCTGGACTGGAGAATTTTAGCTATGAGGAAAGATTGGATAGGCTGTGTTTGTTTTCTTTGGAACAGATGAGGCTGAGAGGAGACCGTATACAATTATGAGGGGCCTAGATAGAGTGGATAGGAGCGACCTATTTCCCTTAGCAGAGGTCAGAAACCAGGGGGCAGAAACCAGGGGGCATAGATTTAAAGTAATTGGTAGAAGGTTTAGAGGGGATTTGAGGGAAAATTTCTTCACCCAGAGGGCAGTAGGGGTCTGGAACTCACTGCCTGAAAGGTTGGTAGAGGCAGAAACCTTCATCACATTTAAAAAGTACTTGGATGTGCACTTGAAGTGTCGTAACCTACAGGGCTATGGACCAAGAGCTGGAAAGTGGGATTAGCTGGATAGCTCTTTGTCGGCCAGTGAGGACACAATGGGCCAAAATGGCCTCCTTCCATGCTGTAAATTTCTATGATTCTATGGTGTGCTCTTCCTGGCTATTAACCAAATATGCTCACAGAGCAGTTTCTCACTTTCCCAATCAAATCAGCGGTGGGGACAAGAGGGACATATGTACTTCAGTCAATTCCCAGCACTTACCGCATACACCAGAAGTTATTTTAATGATGTGCCACAGGCCAACCTACATTTCCATTACAAAGTCAGTGTAAAGGTAAAACCCTTCTGAAATGTGCAGTTCACGCCAGTGAGGTAGAAGAGGGAGCCAGTGTCCTCGAAACCATGTCCCAGCAAAGAATGAATATCTACAGAAGAGAGGGGGACACCGAATTGCTGGAGAAGGCAGGTGATAAAATGCTAAGAACATAAGAACATAAGAATTAGGACCAGGAGTAGGCCATCTAGCCCCTCGAGCCTGCTCCGCCATTCAACAAGATCATGGCTGATCTGGCCGTGGACTCAGCTCCACTTACCCGCCCGCTCCCCATAACCCTTAATTCCATTATTGGTGAAAAATCTATCTATGTGTGATTTAAATACATTCAATGAGCTAGCCTCAACTGCTCCCTTGGGCAGAGAATTCCACAGATTCACAACCCTCTGGGAGAAGAAATTCCTTCTCAACTCGGTTTTAAATTGGCTCCCCCGTATTTTGAGGCTGTGCCCCCTAGTTCTAGTCTCCCCGACCAGTGGAAACAACCTCTCTGCCTCTATCTTGTCTATCCCTTTCATTATTTTAAATGTTTCTATAAGATCACCCCTCATCCTTCTGAACTCCAACGAGTAAAGACCCAGTCTACTCAATCTATCATCATAAGGTAACCCCCTCATCTCCGGAATCAGCCTAGTGAATCGTCTCTGTACCCCCTCCAAAGCTAGTATATCCTTCCTTAAGTAAGGTGATCAAAACTGCACGCAGTACTCCAGGTGCGGCCTCACCAATACCCTATACAGTTGCAGCAAGACCTCCCTGCTTTTGTACTCCATCCCTCTCGCAATGAAGGCCAACATTCCATTCGCTTTCCTGATTACCTGCTGCATCTGCAAACTAACTTTTTGGGATTCATGCACCAGGACCCCCAGGTCCCTCTGCACCGCAGCATGTTGTAATTTCTCCCCATTCAAATAATATTCCCTTTTACTGTTTTTTTTCCCCCCCAAGGTGGATGACCTCACATTTTCCGACATTGTATTCCATCTGCCAAACCTTAGCCCATTCGCTAAACCTATCTAAATCTCTTTGCAGCCTCTTTGTGTCCTCTACACAACCCGCTTTCCCACTAATCTTTGTGTCATCTGCAAATTTTGTTATATTACACTCTGTCCCCTCTTTCAGGTCATCTATGTATATTGTAAACAGTTGTGGTCCCAGCACCGATCCCTGTGGCACACCACTAACCACCGATTGCCAACCTGAAAAGGACCCATTTGTCCCGACTCTCTGCTTTCTGTTAGTTAGCCAATTCTCTATCCATGCTAATACATTTCCTCTGATGTGTCTTTCTAGAAGTGGAAAGGGGGAGGCTCTCCTATTAACAATGGTTAACCATGACTACTTGTCACACGGGGAGTATGTACACTGCCAAATATTTAGCGAAATCTGACCTAGTTTTGTGACAAGTTACAAAATCTTTCTTAGCACTGTACCTGCCCATGATTTGTGATCTTGCCCAAATTTCCAAGTTGGGATAAAATCTAGTGGCGAGAAGCAAAGGTGTTTCACAGAAAGGAATGGGAGGTTTGATTTGTCCTCCACAGCATAAACTAAATTCTAATGACATGATTAAAATTTATTTCATTAAAATAACATATAACACACTTCTGCAGCTTCTTGACACTCAATGACTGTGTTACTAAGCAAATAATTTGCACCTCTCTTGCAGTGATGTCATACACTGGTCAGATGAAAATCTGTCTTCAGTGGCTTTTCATTAACAATTCTCGATTTCTTTGCAAATGAAACTTCAAGCACACTGGGCTGGGCATTGAGCCAATTATAAGATAGAAACTCATTTTTGGAAACTTGACATGATGCTCCACCCACCACTGCAGCATTGACAACATTATTGCAGCAAAGGAAGTGTGGAGCTTGGGCTAAGTTGCAGCATTGCATTTTTGTTGGAGTGGTGATGGGAAGGTGGGGTTGCCAGAGATCCGGAGCAGCTCAAACATATGAATGGGCCCTCCTTATTTATGTATGGTTGCCATTTCCTACATACGAGACGACAAAATCGAAAGGCAGCCGACGGAATGGCAAAGTTGCAGTTTAAGAATAAGAAGGCTTCATTCTCAGACAGAATTCTGGCATCCTGCTGCAAATTCCACCCCCCACCACCCCCCTCCACCAGTGACTGAAGATTTAATCTTGGATACATCATTGATTCAATTATGAGCAGAGAACTGATGACATCAGCAGACAAAAGCTTACCGCAATATATCATATTTTTTGGTGCACTATTTCAGCTGTGTCATTTTGACAGACAGGTCGGGCCTGGGTTGGATCACTGGGCTAGCGAATGAGTACGGACGTGCATAGTGTTTGATCATTAAAATGACCAACAATCATTTCCAGCTAGCAGAAAGCCATGCACAAAGGAGGATTTATGCTAATTTTGAAGGCCTCAAGGTATGGTCACTGACAGGGCAGTTAGGTGCATTCAGCTGACTCAAGAGTAGCAATTCTGGTAAGAATATTGATCAGGGCTGGACTGGACTACAGGGCTGGACTGAGCTGGACTTCATACAGCAGAGAGCTCATGTGGCCTGCAGCTACCAGGCTTGTCCTGCATTTATCAAAATTGCATGCTTAATTGTTTACAAAAAGGATTCCTAAAAACTAATGTTCATTTTTTCATTTTATACAATGGTCAAGTTATTGTTTTACCCCAATTTTCTCCCCTCCTCATTTGGAGATACCGACAGTTACTCGATGCAAACCACAGGCACAAGCAAGGCTCCAGTAGCTTGCCGATGAAGCTTTTTTCACCAATTTTATTCCCTCTCAGCCCTCTCCTAAAGGCACTGATTCTTTGCTGGGACACAGCTCTATAGGCTCCTCCCTACAACTCTTTTGAGAGAGAACAACAAACATTAAATCAAGTGCCCCCTTATTAAAGGGGGGGAAACTCCAAACAGTTTACAAGTGCCTTTTTTTTTGTGTTTTTTTGGGGGGGGTTTGTGTGATTTTTTGGCACTAAAACCACAAATTATACAAGTGCCCCCTATAAAAGGGGAGGAGGACACTAAAACCCGGCAACAAATTCAACTTTAAAACATATAAAATCAAATTAAAATTTGGTTGCCGGGGATGATGATGCACTCCAGTCCCTCCGGCACCCACCTCTCGCGGAAGGCCGCGAGCGTACCGGTGGACACCGTGTGACCTGAACTTGCTCAACCAGCTGGCCATTTTTGACATGCAAGCTTTGACAGTGAATGTGGATAGACTATTCAATGGCGGGACATCATAACCGAGCCAGATCTAAGCTTCATCTTATGTCCACAATGGTATATTTCCAACAAGCATAATTTAGTAATGGTTAGGAGCGGAAATCCTGAGAGATTTTTCTATTCTATTGTTCAAAGTGTGCTGAGGACAATTATTACGTCCCACCGAGGACATAGGACTCAGGTATTTATCAGGAGAGCTGCCATTCTTCGTGTATGACAGTGAGTGACTGCAAGCTCCCGAGCTGTCTGCGCTCCTCTAATTCTTCCCTCCTGAGCATCCCTGATTATAATCACTCAACCATTGGTGGCTATGCCTTCTGTTGCCTAGGCCCTAAGCTCTGCAAATTCCTTGCCTAAACCTCTCTACCTCTCTTTCCTCCTTCAAGATGCTCCTTAAGACCTACTTCTTTGATCAAGCTTTTGGGTTGTTGTTGTCATTGTCGTTGTTGTCGTCGTCGTCGTCATCAGTGTCACAACCATACTGAGGCGAACTGAGCTGATTTTAAGTATTTCTTAGCCCAGGGCCTGAAGAAGTTGTCTGTAGGACCCCAAATATTGCTGCTGCTGAAACACTCACTGTTATGTATCTGTAAAGTATGCACTCCTATGTTCCGCCACCAGGGAGCTCATCCCCTGAAGTCCCAAGGAATCCCAGGGGAGCACTGTAAATAAGCCGGCCCCCAAGGTCTGTTCCTCACTCTGGAGTGTCTTATTAAAGACTGAGGTCACTGTTACTTTAATCTCCCTGTGTGCAGTCTCATCTGTGTTAGGAACACAATAACTGGCGACGAGAATACGAATCCAATGCAAAGATGCAGCGAACTGTGGCATCCTGGAGAAGTTCTCGGAGGGTGAGGACTGGGATGCCTATGTCGAACGGATAGACCAGTACTTTGTAGCCAACGAGCTGGACGGAGAAGGAAGCGCTGCAAAAAGGAGAGCGGTCCTCCTCACGGTCTGCGGGGCACCAACCTACAGCCTCATGAAGAATCTTCTGGCTTCGGTGAAACCCACAGCTAAGTCATATGAGGAGCTGTGTACACTGGTTCAGCAGCATCTTAACCCGAGGGAGAGCATACTGATGGCGAGGTATTGGTTCTACATGTGCCAGCGATCTGAAGGTCAGGAAGTGGCGAGCTGCGTCGCCGAGCTAAGGCGACTTACAGGACAATGTGAGTTTGATGGCTACCTGCAGCAAATGCTCAGAGACTTTTTTGTACTGGGAAGTGGCCACGAGACTATCCTACGAAAACTCTTGACTGTAGAGACACCGACCATCAGCAAGACCATTGCGATAGCACAGGCGTTTATGTCCACCAGTGATAACACCAAACAAATCTCTCAGCACACAAGTGCTAGCAATGTTCATAAATTAACTGGAACTGTGTTAACGAGCAGAAATGTACAGGGCAGAACCCATGAATCTGCAACTGCCAGCAGGCCTCAGGTGACCCAGATGACTCAGAGTCCCCAACAAAGGATGAATGCAAGGCAAATCACACCTTGTTGGTGTTGTGCAGGCTTCCTAGAAACATAAAAACATAGAAAATAGGTGCAGGAGCAGGCCATTCAGCCCTTCTAGCCTGCACCGCCATTCAATGAGTTCATGGCTGAACATGAAACTTCAGTACCCTCTTCCTGCTTTCTCGCCATACCCCTTGATCCCCCGAGTAGTAAGGACTTCATCTAACTCCCTTTTGAATATATTTAGTGAATTGGCCCCAACCACTTTCTGTGGCAGAGAATTCCACAGGTTCACCACTCTCTGGGTGAAGAAGTCTCTCCTCATCTCGGTCCTAAATGGCTTACCTTTTATCTTTAGATTGTGACCCCTGGTTCTGGGCTTCCCCAACATTGGGAACATTCTTCCTGCATCTAACCTGTCTAAACCCGTCAGAATTTTAAACGTTTATATGGGGTCCCCTCTCATTCTTCTGAACTCCAGTGAATACAAGCCCAGTTGATCCAGTCTTTCTTGATAGGTCAGTCCCACCATCCCGGGAATCAGTCTGGTTAATCTTCGCTGCACTCCCTCAATAGCAAGAATGTCCTTCCTCAAGTTAGGAGACCAAAACTGTACACAATACTTCAGGTGTGGCCTCACCAAGGCCCTGTACAACTGTAGCAACACCTCCCTGCCCCGTACTCAAATCCCCTCGCTATGAAGGCCAACATGCCATTTGCTTTCTTAACCGCCTGCTGTACCTGCATGCCAACCTTCAATGACTGATGTACCATGACACCCAGGTCTCGTTGCACCTCCCTTTTCCTAATCGGTCACCATTCAGATAATAGTCTGTCTCTCTGCTTTTACCACCAAAGTGGATAACCTCACATTTATCCACATTATACTTCATCTGCCATGCATTTGCCCACTCACCTAACCTATCCAAGTCACTCTGCAGCCTCATAGCATCCTCCTCACAGCTCACACTGCCACCCAACTTAGTGTCATCCGCAAATTTGGAGATACTACATTTAATCCCCTCGTCTAAATCATTAATGTACAATGTAAACAGCTGGGGCCCCAGCACAGAACCTTGCGGTACCCCACTAGTCACTGCCTGCCATTCTGAAAAGTACCCATTTACTCCTACTCTTTGCTTCCTGTCTGACAACCAGTTCTCAATCCACGTCAGCACACTACTCCCAATCCCATGTGCTTTAACTTTACACATTAATCTCTTGTGTGGGACCTTGTCGAAAGCCTTCTGAAAGTCCAAATATACCACATCAACTGGTTCTCCTTTGTCCACTTTACTGGAAACATCCTCAAAAAATTCCAGAAGATTTGTCAAGCATGATTTCCCCTTCACAAATCCATGCTGACTTGGACCCATCATGTCACCATTTTCCAAATGCGTTGCTATGACATCCTTAATAATTGATTCCATCATTTTACCCATGACTGAGGTCAGGCTGACCGGTCTATAATTCCCTGTTTTCTCTCTCCCTCCTTTTTTAAAAAGTGGGGTTACATTGGCTACCCTCCACTCGATAGGATCTGATCCAGAGTCAATGGAATGTTGGAAAATGACTGTCAATGCATCCGCTATTTCCAAGGCCACCTCCTTAAGTACTCTGGGATGCAGTCCATCAGGCCCTGGGGATTTATCGGCCTTCAATCCCATCAATTTCCCCAACACAATTTCCCGACTAATAAAGATTTCCCTCAGTTCCTCCTCCCTACTAGACCCTCTGACCCCTTTTATATCCGGAAGGTTGTTTGTGTCCTCCTTAGTGAATACTGAACCAAAGTACTTGTTCAATTGGTCTGCCATTTCTTTGTTCCCCGTTATGACTTCCCCCGATTCTGACTGCAGGGGACCTACGTTTGTCTTTACTAACCTTTTTCTCTTTACATACCTATAGAAACTTTTGCAATCCGCCTTAATGTTCCCTGCAAGCTTCTTCTCGTACTCCATTTTCCCTGCCCTAATCAAACCCTTTGTCCTCCTCTGTTGAGTTCTAAATTTCTCCCAGTCCCCAGGTTCGCTGCTATTTCTGGCCAATTTGTATGCCACTTCCTTGGCTTTAATACTATCCCTGATTTCCCTAGATAGCCACGGTTGAGCCACCTTCCCTTTTTTATTTTTACGCCAGACAGGAATGTACAATTGTTGTAATTCATCCATGCGGTCTCTAAATGTCTGCCATTGCCCATCCACAGTCAACCCCTTAAGTATCATTCGCCAATCTATCTTAGCCAATTCACGCCTCATACCTTCAAAGTTACCCTTCTTTAAGTTCTGGACCATGGTCTCTGAATTAACTATCATTCTCCATCCTAATGCAGAATTCCACCATATTATGGTCACTCTTCCCCAAGGGGCCTCGCACAATGAGATTGCTAATTAGTCCTCTCTCATTACACAACACCCAGCCTAAGATGGCCTCCCCTCTAGTTGGTTCCTCGACATATTGGTCTAGAAAACCATCCCTTATACACTCCAGGAAATCCTCCTCCACCGTATTGCTTCCAGTTTGGCTAGCCCAATCTATGTGCATATTAAAGTCACCCATTATAACTGCTGCACCTTTATTGCATGCACCCCTAATTTCCTGTTTGATGCCCTCCCCAACATCACTACTACTGTTTGGAGGTCTGTACACAACTCCCACTAACGTTTTTTGCCCTTTGGTGTTCTGCAGCTCTACCCATATAGATTCCACATCATCCAAGCTAATGTCTTTCCTAACTATTGCATTAATCTCCTCTTTAACCAGCAATGCTACCCCACCTCCTTTTCCTTTTATTCTATCCTTCCTGAATGTTGAATACCCCTGGATGTTGAGTTCCCAGCCCTGATCATCCTGGAGCCACGTCTCCGTAATCCCAATCACATCATATTTGTTAACATCTATCTGCACAGTTAATTCATCCACCTTATTGCGGATACTCCTTGCATTAAGACACAATGCCTTCAGGCTTGTTTTTTTAACACCCTTTGTCCTTTTAGAATTCTGTCGCACAGTGGCCCATCCTGTTCCCCGCCCCGGGCCTCTCCACCCCCCAACCCCCCCATCTCCCCTCCGTCTCCTGTCTCTGCCTCCCTTTTGTCTCCCTCTGTCTCCCTGCATTGGTTCCCATCCCCCTGCCATATTAGTTTAACTACTCCCCAACAGCACTAGCAAACACTCCCCCTAGGACATTGGTTCCGGTCCTGCCCAGGTGCAGACCGTCCGGTTTGTACTGGTCCCACCTCCCCCAGAATCGGTTCCAATGCCCCAGGAATTTGAATCCCTCCCTGCTGCACCACTACTCAAGCCACGTATTCATCTGCGCTATCCTGCGATTCAGCCTATTCATGCCACTTCAAAGGGTATGTTTGCAAGAGTTGTGGAACAATGGGGCACCTCCAACGAGCTTGCAAACCAGCTGCAAGCTCTGCAAAACCTGTTATCCACCACGTGGCAGAGGAAGATCAGTCCATGGTGGATCAAAGCAATTTTGAGCCTGAGAGAGGAGGCAGATGCTGAAGTACACGGGGTGCACACATTTTCGACGAAATGGCCACCTATAATGTCAAACGTAAAATTGAATGGCTTACCCGTAGCCATGGAATTGGACACTGGCGCTAGCCAATCCATCATGAGTAAAAAGATGTTTGAGACTGTGGTGCAACTAGGCATTCAAACCAGCCCTGAGCCCCATTCAGCTGAGAAGGTACACCAAAGAGCTTATCACTGTCCTGGGCAGCACCATGGTCAAGGTCACCGACGAGGGCACGGTGCACAAACTGTCACTCTGGATTGTCCCGGGTGATGGCCCCACACTGCTTAGGAGCAGCTGGCTGGGCAAAATCCGCTGGAACAGGGATGACATCCGAGCACTATCACATGTCAATGAGGCCTCATGTACCCAAGTTCTTAACAAATTTCCTTCCCTTTTTGAGCCAGGCATTGGAAACTTTTCTGGGGCGAAGGTGCGGGTCCACTTGGTCCTAGAGGCACAACCCATTCACCACAAGGCGCGATCGGTACCTCACATGATGAGGGAGAGAGTGGAAATTGAGCTGGACAGGCTGCAACGCGAGGGCATCATCTCCCCAGTGAAATTCAGCGAGTGGGCCAGCCCAATTGTTCCAGTACTCAAAAGTGATGGCATGGTCAGGATTTGCGGCGCTTATAAAGTAACAATTAATCGTTTCTCACTACAAGACCAATACCCGCTACCTAAGGCAAACGACCTATTTGCGACGCTGGCAGGAGGCAAGACGTTCACCAAGCGCGACCTGACTTCAGCCTACATAACGCAGGAGCTGGAGGAGTCTTCGAAGGGCCTCACCTGCATCAACACGCACAATGGACTGTTCATCTACAACAGATGTCCGTTTGGAATTCGGCCGGTTGCAGCGATCTTCCAGAGAAACATGGAGAGCCTACTCAAGTCGGTACCACACACGGTGGTCTTTCAGGATGACATGTTGGTCACGTGTCGGGACACCGCCGAGCACCTACAAAACCTGGAGAAGGTCCTCCAGCGACTGGATCGCGTCGGGCTGCGGCTAAAGAGGTCGAAATGCGTCTTCATGGCAACAGAAGTGGAGTTTTTGGGGAGAAAGATTGCGGCGGACGGCATTCGGCCCACAGACGCCAAGACAGAGGCTATCAGAAACGCGCCCAGGCCACAGAACATCACGGAGCTGCGGTCATTCATGGGACTCCTCAACTATTTTGGTAACTTCCTACCGGGGTTAAGCACCCTTTTAGAGCCCCTACATGTGTTATTGCGCAAAGGTGAGAACTGCGTTTGGGGAAAAAAACCAAGTAATTGCTTTTGAGAAAGCCAGAAACATTTTATGCTCCAACAAGCTGCTTGTATTGTACAATCCGTGTAAAAGACTTGTGCTTGCATGTGACGCGTCGTCGTACGGAGTCGGGTGTGTATTACAACAAGCTAACGTTGCGGGGAAGTTGCAACCCGTCGCCTATGCTTCCAGGAGCTTGTCAAAGGCAGAGAGGGCCTGCAGCATGATTGAGAAAGAGGCATTATCGTGTGTGTTCAGGGTAAAGAAAATGCATCAGTACCTGTTTGGCCTCAAATTTGAGCTGGAAACCGATCACAAGCCCCTCACATCCCTGTTCGCTGAAAACAAGGAGATAAATACGAATGCCTCAGCCCGCATACAAAGGTGGGCACTCGCGCTTTCAGCGTATAACTATACCATCCGCCACAGGCCAGGCACCGAGAACTGTGCGGACACTCTCAGTCGGCTACCATTGCCCACCACGGGGGTGGAAATGGCGCAGCCTGAAAACTTGTTGATAGTGGCGCAGCCTGCAGATTTGTTGATGGTCATGGAAGCGTTTGAAAATGATAAATCACCTGTCATGGCCCGCCAAATTAAGACTTGGACCAGCCAAGATCCTCTGCTGAGCCTAGGAAAAAACTGTGTACTTCTTGGGAGCTGGGCCAGCATCCCCGTTGAAATGCAAGAGCCAATCAAGCCGTTCCAGTGGCGAAAGGACGAGCTGTCCATTCAGGCAGACTGCCTGTTGTGGGGTAACCGCATAGTGCTACCAAAAAAGGGCAGGGAGACGTTTATCTCGGATCTCCACAGCACACACCCGGGTATAGTAATGATGAAAGCGATCTCCAGATCCCATGTGTGGTGGCCTGGTATCGACTCTGACTTAGAGTCCTCTGTACGACAATGCAACGCATGTGCTCAGTTGAGCAACGCGCCCAGAGAGGCACCACTAAGTTTGTGGTCCTGGCCCTCCAGACCATGGTCGAGGATCCATGTCGACTAAGCGGGCCCGTTTCTCGGTAAAATGTTCCTAGTGGTGGTGGATGCATTTTCAAAATGGATTGAATGTGAAATAATGTCAGGAAGCACCGCCACCGCCACCATTGAAAGCCTGAGGGCCATGTTTTCCACCCACGGCCTGCCTGACATATTGATCAGTGACAACGGGCCATGTTTCACCAGTGCCGAATTTAAAGAATTCATGACCCGCAATGGGATCAAACGTGTAGAGACATTGAAGTTGAGAACGTGGGAATTGTATTGGGACAGTATAAGCTAACAAAGAATTCATGGAGGAATAGCCATGACATCTCAGACTCGAGACTGCGAAATGTTACAACACTAACACATATTGAAACAAAACCCACAGCTTGCAGAAAAACCTCAAGGTCTTATTAAATCATGTTATTAACCTGAAACATTGATAGAAGGTCTTTGTTTAAAATCAGACCATGCTTGGGTCGGCTTATGAGTGGACAAAGGGAAGGAGGGATCAAAAGAGATGGGCTGAGCTGGGATGTCACTCTGGCCCTATCTTGTTATCTTTTGCCGAAAATGTATAACCATCGTCCCTTTACAATGTAACGTCACTTTGTCCGTAGGAAGTGGGTGCGTTCGAACAGACTTGCATTCCTTCTGTCTGATAAAGTCCCCGATCGGGATTTGCTTTTTAAATAAAAGCTTGCTTTGTTTAAAGCACAAACGGTATTCGTTTCAGTAATTTTGCTGAACCAGATTGAGGTAAAAGAATCCAGGAATCAACATTTGGTGTCAGAAGTGGGATCTCAACGGACGACTGCCGAAAACTTGCGAATTAAGAGCCAGACTAGCCTTGGACGAGACGAGGGGAAAGTGGCCACTGGAGTGAGTATGATTTCAATACTGCTCCAGTTTCCCCCGGTTTCAAAAGTCTGAGGAAAGTTTAGCCACTCGCTGGTTCTCAGGTAGTGTCTGAACGAGATCCAGGACAATCTGGTGAATACCTTTCAAACTTAGAATAGGGATAGAGATAGGGAAATTGCGCGGTGACGCAAACCAAGCGGCGACTTGGAAAGATAGGTTATAGTTAGAGCTAGATAGGGATAGATGATCAATCATGGATCCAAAAATTAATAGGAAAGAAAAGAGACTCTTGTGAACGTCTGTTTAAATGAGAAATGCTTCTGTGATTTTTACTGTAAAAAAAAAGCCGGGGAGTTGTGGTTTGTTTTATCTCCACCTACTTTTTCCAAACAGAATGAAAGTTTTTTTTAACCCTTCGTAGTGTTGTCCTGTATGTGGGAAGTTTAAGAGTGTGAACCTTATTGAATGATAAGTTACGGAGCCAGGAAATGCACAAAGGATAGGTTTGTTGAGTAAAAAAAAAAGAAAAAATACATGGTCCCGGTGGTTTAAAAAAAAAAGGATTTAACATGCTCACTTACTTGTCGAAAGAAAACATTCAGAGAAGGCACAGCAAAACAACTGAGATGGATTCAAAAGGATTCAAAAAATATTATATTAAATAACACGACCTTGAGGCTGGAACAATTGAGATAACAAAAAGCAGTCCACAGCCTATATGCCAGACTTCTCTCTAGTTATGGAAAAGACAAAAAAAAAAGTAACGTACTAAATAGGTGCTGAAAAAAAAAATTTCTGAGATTTTAAATTATGAGAAAAATTCCACTGCAATCTAAAAAAAAAATCACTCCTGTCCAGTTGGCAGAAAAACTCCATTAAATTAGGGCTTTCATTGACTGATTGGATTTAAACTGCGCAGTGACGTGAAAGGATAGGGAAATTTGGAGACTAAAAGAAATTAAATAAGGCTCATAAGAAATCAAATTTAGAAAATTAGGCTCACAGGAAATTAAGTAAGGCTTATGGGGAATTAAATAGAGGATAGGTGTTCAAGTCAGGTGTGACGTCGACCTCGTATATCACTTGGCCCGTCTAGGCACTGATTGGATTTAAATCACGCAGCAACTCAAAAGATAGGGCTAGATAAGTGCGCGGCGGCGCAAACGCGTGGCGGCGTGGGACGTGCGGCGGCGTGAGCGCGCGGCAGAGTGAACGTGGGCCGACGCAGACGTGCAGCAGCATGAAACGCGTGGCGGCGTGGGACGTGCGGCGGCGCGAGTGCGCGGCAAAGTGAACGTGGGCCGACGCGAACGCGCAGCAACGTGAACCGCGGGGTGATGCCGAAGTCAGTGCTGGTTTCAGTAAGTCTGTGTTTATTTTAAGTTTGTTAAATCGCGCGGCGACGTGAAAGTTTGTGTTTATTTTAAGTGTTTCAAATCGCGCGGCGACGCGAACCACGGGGCGACGCGGAAGTCAGTGTTAGTTTTAGTAAAGTCTGTTTATTTTGAGTTTGTTCAAATCGCGTGGCGACGTGAACCGCGGGGCGATGCGGAAGTCAGTGTTAGTTTCAGTAAAGTCTGTGTTTATTTTAAGTTTGTTCAAATCGCACGACGACGCGAACGCGTAATGACACGGTAATTAGAGTCAGTTTAAATATGAGGGGCAGCGTGAAAATGGGTAATCAGTTGGATAAAACAACGGATGCGGATAGTCCACTACAAAAGTTATGTGAGGAATTCCCTGAAAGAGCTGAAGACTTTCGAAAATTATCAGGAGCCCTGAACAAATTATTAGGAGATGACCAGTGGCCTCTAGGTGGCACTAGAAGTGTAGAGGTAGCAAAAAAAGCACAGGGATTGTCAAAAATTAAAAGATGCATCACTTCTGTCAAGTTGGCAAATAAATACTATTAAATTGGGACTCTCATTGACAGAGGGAACACATGTTAAAACTGTAGACGTCTTAAAAAAAAGAATGTGCGCACGAGAAACTTACTAAGAGATCCTCTGGGACCTCTGAGAAAGGTATTGACCGACTACGTTGTCAAATGGCTGGCTTTGTGTTAACCGAGGCTGATGATGAAATTGATGAGTGGTCACTGACGAAGTGCCCAACGGCACCTCCCGCACCCCCTGGCCCCTTGCTCCAGTCCTCTTCCCAACACCCTCCACCTGAGAGGAGTTAAAAATAACCCCATACCACCAAAGCAACAAACCCAAACTGACTCCTCATCCTCTGATAGCGATTCGGATCCCCAGTTCACAAGCAATATAGCCGAAAGGACCAGATCTCACACTCGAAAGGGCAGAACTATATCACAGACAGTCCCGTAAATCTTCTAGTCAATCTACCAGTCCAAGTTGTGAAAGACATAGCAAACACCCCCGCCGATCAAGACGCAGAACTGTCAAGCAGTCAGACAGCTCCGAAACATCCTCCGACCTAGAAATGATCTACATTCCCGGTGTCAGAACCGGTTAAAATGGGTTACCAGGAAGAATCGGTGGAACATCGATTTGTTATCACAACCAATCTGCACTGTAACTTGATGGCTAGAGACCTCCTCTGCAAATTCCAGTTGCATTTGGAGTGTAGAGATGATGGGATTATTGTAAAACAGGGAACCCTTAAGCGGCAGTATTATACCACTAGAACCCCTCAGTGGTGGTCTCTGGACCTGCCGCAGGCACCCTATCATGTGACCCTAGCATACGATCCCAGTGGAAATGGGAAGACCTCTTCACTCCAGCAATCGATGTCCCCCATGCTCAGAGGCAGAGCAAAACCTCACCTTCGCTTGGGCCAGGCACCAGAGAACAGACCAGTGCAGCACCTGAGGCACAGACCATCCATCACGACTGCGTGGCAATGATCCGACTGGAACGATCTAAAAATACCTTCCCAGCTCCAGTGGCAGGACTCCTGGGGAAGAAGATCAATTTCATAGGTACCCTTCCAGCGGTTGTGGCAGAATCGCGGGAGAGAAGGATCAAGGCAGTCGGCCTCGAGGACAGAGGCAAGATGGCATTCCTGCTGCAGCGAGGAGCAGCGTGGTTGAAAAAAGAGCCCCACCACGCTAAAGATTTGGAAGTTATGGTGCGCCAGGCTATAGACGAGGCTGACCCTACCAGCCGGGATGTGCAAATACCTGACTATGTGGATCCTCATGTGTGGGCAGAGGACCACCCCCCAGTGGGTTATACTCCCATTGATCTGATTGAGATCCCAGTGCCGGGCAATGTGGACTGGCCCTCTATCCGACAGAACCCACTGAAATCACAAGCAATCCTAAACTGACCTTTCAGCACTGTACTGCAATTAATCCGGCCTGTTTTCTTACTGAGCCACCCCAAGATGAGGAAGAACCCAGTCATGATTGTTTATCTTTAATTTAAGAGGCCACATCAGTCAGGGAAGATTTTGTTGATGTACTAATTGAAGATCCAGACTGTATTATGTATGTTGATGGAATTAATCCAGAAGGTACACGAATCTCAGGATACGCCATAGTAAACCAGGAGAATCAGGTCTTGGAATCTGCCACTTTTGAAACCGCCTATTCTGCCCAACAAGCTGAACTATTCGCCCTCACCCAAGCCTGTATCTTGGCCAAAGATCTCAAAGTCAATATCTATACCGACTCTAGGTATGCCTTTGGGGTGGCCCATGATTTAGGACAATTATGGAAAAATAGGGGATTCCTAACCTCACAGGGGAATGAGATATCCCAAAAGCAACTAGTATCTGATTTGTTGCAAGCCCTCATGCTCCCCAAGCACATTGCCATTGTTAAATGTACCGCCCAAACCACCGGAAAATCCCCGGTTGATATAGGGAACCACTGTGCTGACAAAGAGGCTAAACAGGCCTCTCGTGACCAACAGATGGTAGTGCCCAAAATGATGAGTCAGACTAAAAGAATCCTGCGAAGGATAAGTTAGCCTCGGAAAAACCAATGCCAACCATCCAAGATGTTATAAAAGCACAGGAGGACGCTCCTGAAAAAGATAAACTGTTGTGGAAATATTATGGATGTACTTATGACAATGTTTCTAAACTCTGGACCACTCCCGCGGAACAGACTTGCATGTCTGACGAGTTGGCTCTATGGGTTATTGATTGTATGCATTTTGCTACTCATTGTGGAGCAAGAACCACGAGTGATACACTTTTGGCTACTTGGTGGCACCCTCTTGTGGTCAAGGGCTCCCGAGTTATGATCCAACGAACTAAAGAACTACTCGACACTAACAACAATATGATTCAGGAAATAGAGTGTGAACGGATGAATGCGATACTCCTAGAATGATCCTAAGTGATATCATGGAATGATAAAAGGGGGGAATGTGAATGTTTTGACTTTGGTGGGGAGTGATATTGTGTATCTGTAAAGCATGCACTCTCATGTTCCGCCACCAGGAAGCTCATCCCCTGAAGTCCGAAGGGATCCCAGCATCCCTTGGGAGCACTATATATAAGCCAGCCCCTAAGGCCTGTTACTCACTCTGGAGTGTCTTATTAAAGACTGAGGTCACTGTTACTTTAACCTCCCTGTGTGCAGCCTCATCTGTATTAGGAACACAATACTCACCATGTCTTTGTTACTTCTAGACTTGACTATTCCAATAGTTTCCTGGCCACCCTTCCACCCTTCATGAATTTGAGCTCATCGAAACTCTGTTGCCCATATCCTAACTTGCACCATGTTTCATTCATCCATCTCTCCAGTGCTCGCTGACCTACATTGGCTCTCAGTCTGGCAACATCTCGATTTTAAAATTCTCATCTTTGTTTTCAAATCGCTCCATGGCCTCGGCCCTCCCTACCTCTGTAATCTCCCCACCCTACAACTGTCCAAGATCTCTGCACTCCTCCAATTTTGGCCTGTTGAGCATCCACCATTAAGCGCTCCACCATTGGTGCCGTGCCTTCAGCTACCAAGGTCTGAAGCTTAGGAATTCCCTCGCTAAACCTCTCCGCTTCTGTATCTCTCTCTCGCCTCCTTTAAGACACTCCTTAAAATCTATCTCTTTGACCAAGATTTTGGTCAAGTGCCTTAATATCTCCTTACATGGCTCGGTGTCAAATTTTGTTTGTTAACGCTCCTGTGAAGCGTCTTGGAACGTTTTACTACATTAAATGTGCTATATAAATGCAAGTTGTTGTTGTTATTGCAGCTGGGATCAGGTAGGCCAGCGCAGACTGGGAATCACACCTCAACCCTCAGGTCTGTAGGACTCAGTACCACACAGGACAGTCCCTTTACACACTTGGGCGACAAGGGAGCTCCCCGCACCAGAGCTGACTCCACTCCTAAAATTGAATTCCTTATATGCTAAGTTTGAAGAAAGTAGTGGCAGGTGGTATAGTAGGAGAGAGCATCTCGAGTATGCCTTTATAATAACCTCAAGGTGGCCTGCACTCTGTGAAAGCACTGAGTTACAAAGAGCTTTGAACCATATCTCAGGCAAAAAATAAGCTGCTAACCAAGTATAATGAAGCTGTCAAAGATCGCTTTTGGTGTCCATATAACAAACATGCAGGAACTTGTTTTACATTATACACTTACACAAAGGGTCATCAAACTCCTTACAAAGGATAGTGTATTACTTTTCAATAAAACCGTTAACATTCATATAAGGTAGGTGTAATAAAACAAAGGGGTAAAACCTTCTCTTTCTCATGTCACTTTTGGCTCAGTTTATCCAGTGAGCAGCTGAGCCATACAAAGACAAATTTAGAATCATAGAAAGTTACAGCACAGAAGACAGCCATTCGGCCTGTTGTACCTGTGCCGGCTCTTTGAAAGAGCAGTCGTGCTTAGTCCCACATCGCTGCTTTTTGTCCGTAACCTCATCCTCAAGTGCCCGTCTAACTCCCTTTTAATATTATTTATAGAATCAGCTTCCACTACCTTTTTTGGTAGAGCGTTACAGATCCTGACACCTCTCAGAGTGAATTTTTTTCCCACACCTCCCGTCGAGATCATTTGCCAATGATTTTAAATCTATGACTTCTGGTTATTGACCCACTTGCCAGAGGAATAGTTTTTCTCTATCTACTCTATCAAAAGGTCTCATCATCTTGAAAATCTCTATTAGGTCACCTCTTAACTTTCCCAACCTCTCCCCATAACTGAAGACATCCTGGCAAACCTCCTCTGTACCCTTTCTAATCTTTACATCTTTCCTGAAGCGTGGTGCCCAGAATTGTCCATAACACTCCAGCTGAGGCCTAACCAGTGATTTATAAAGTTCTCGCATGATCTCTGCTTTTATATTCTATACCTCTATTTATAAACTCAAGTGACCCATATGCTTTTTTTAAACTACCTTATCAACTTGCCCTGCCAACTTTGAGGATTTGTGTATATGGACACCAAGGTGTCTCTGCTCATCTACATTTTTCAAAATCGTACCATTACTTGCATTTATATAGCGCCCATCATGACCCCAGAACATCCCAAAGTGCTTTACAATAAAAAAAAGTACTTTTAAAAGTGTAGTCACTGTTGTAATGTAGAAAACGCAGCAGCCAATTTGTGCACAGCAAGCTCCCACAAACCGCATTGAAATAAAATGAGCAAATAATCTGTGTTTTGGGGACGTTGGTTGAGGAATAAATATTGGTCAGGAAACCAGGAAGCACTTCCCTGACCTTCTTCAAATAGTGTCAAGGGATCTTTTACACTCACCCAAGAGAACAGATGAGGCCTCAGTTTAATGTCTCATTTGAAAGAAGGCACCTCCGAAAGTGCAGCTCTCTCTCAGTATTGCAAGCGTCAGCCTTGGTTATTGGCTCAAATCTCTAGACATAAACCTTCTGAATAAGAGGCAAAAGTGCTACCACTGAGCTAAGGCTGACACCTTCCAGGAGGGACCCTGGTTTGATCCTTGAACCTCAATGACTCCTGGGTTAGGATGGGAGCAATCAGACAGCATTCATGCTCTTGATCACTGTCCAACAACCTCTGCCAGAAATGTGTTTATGTGGACATCCAGCAAGGGCAGGGTTGGGCTCGGCTGTGATGTCCACATCACAGTAGTTGAACAGCCTACTGACAAGGATTACGCATCAACAATAACTAACTCACTAATACAATAAGGAATTCAGGAGAAAGTTAGATTAGGTACAATGTGGAACTCACAACCACAAGGAGTATTTGAGGTGAATAGCCTAGATGCCTCGAAGGGGAAGCTAGATAAACACATGAGGGAGAAAGGAATTGAAAGCTTATAGGGTGAGATGAAAGGAAGTGAGAGGCGCTCACATGAAGCATAATCACTAGCATTGACCAGTTGGGCCAACTGGCCTGTTTCTGTGCTGTAATTCTATGCAATAACTGCACTTTACCAAGGCACCAGAAGGCAACTGACACTACTGGAACAGGAACCCAGCAAACAGTTAACCTCTTCAGGAAAGGAGAAGAATTGATGGTAAAAAAAGAAAGTTAAAAAACCCTATTTTTCCAATTATTTGAATGTTTACTTCAGAAGTAGAAAGGAATCAAAAAGTGACATCACAGCCAATGGGGTAAGTGATTGGCTGGTGATTGGTGAGTAGCTTTTCTTTTATTTTTTATCAGTAAGTGAACTTTAGCATTGTTATTACCAATTTAAGGGTATCTAAGGTTAAGGCATGGCAGGAGAGCTCGGTCACGTAATATGCTCCTCCTGTACCATGTGGGAACTCGGGGACACTTCCAGTGTCCCTGGGGGCTACATGTGTGGGAAGTGTATCCGCCTCGAGCTCTTGACGGTCCGCGTTGCGGAATTGGAGCTGAGGGTGGATTCACTCTGGAGCATCCACAATGCTGAGAATGACGTGAGTATCACGTGTAGTGAGTTGGTCCTACCGCAGGAGAAGGGTCCACAGCCAGATAGGGAATGGAAGACCAGCAGGAAGAGCAGTGCAAGAAAGATAGTGCAGGGATCCCTTGTGGTCATCGCCCTGCAAAACAGATACACCGCTTTGAGTACTGTTGGGGGGGGATGACTCATCAGGGGAGGAAAGCAGCAGCCAAGTTCATGGCACCGTGGCTGGCTCTGCTGCACAGGAGGGCAGGGAAAAGATTGGGAGCGCGATAGTGATAGGGGATTCGATGGTGAGGGGAATAGATAGGCGTTTCTGCGGCCGCAACCGAGACTCCAGGATGGTATGTTGCCTGCCTGGTGCAAGGGTCAAGGATATCTCAGAGCGGGTGCAGGACATTCTGAAATGGGAGGGAGAACAGCCAGTTGTCGTGGTGCACATTGGTACCAACGACATAGGTAAAAAAAGGGATGAGGTCCTACGAAAAGAATTTAAGGAGCTAGGAGCTAAATTAAAAAGTAGGACCTCAAAAGTAGTAATCTCGGGATTGCTACCAGTGCCACGTGCTAGTCAGAGTAGGAATCGCAGGATAGCGCAGATGAATACGTGGCTTGAGCAGTGATGCAGCAGGGAGGGAATTCAAATTCCTGGGGCATTGGAACCGGTTCTGGGGGAGGTGGGAACAGTACAAACCGGACGGTCTGCACCTGGGCAGGACCGGAACCAATGTCCGAGGGGGAGTGTTTTCTAATGCTGTTGGGGAGGAGTTAAACTAATATGGCAGGGGGATGGGAACCTATGCAGGGAGACAGAGGGAGAGAAAAAGGAGGCAAAAGCAAAAGACAGAAAGGAGATGAAGAAAAGTGGAGGGCAGAGAAACCCAAGGCAAAGAACAAAAAGGGCCACTGTACAGCAAAATTCTAAAAGGACAAAGGGTGTTAAAAAAACAAGCCTGAAGGCTTTGTGTCTTAATGCAAGGAGTATCCGCAATAAGGTGGATGAATTAACTGTGCAAATAGATGTTAACAAATATGATGTGATTGGGATTACGGAGACGTGGCTCCAGGATGATCAGGGCTGGGAACTCAACATCCAGGGGTATTCAACATTCAGGAAGGATAGAATAAAAGGAAAAGGAGGTGGGGTAGCATTGCTGGTTAAAGAGGAGATTAATGCAATAGTTAGGAAAGACATTAGCTTGGATGATGTGGAATCTATATGGGTAGAGCTGCAGAACACCAAAGGGCAAAAAACATTAGTGGGAGTTGTGTACAGACCTCCAAACAGTAGTAGTGATGTTGGGGAGGGCATCAAACAGGAAATTAGGAGTGCATGCAATAAAGGTGCAGCAGTTATAATGGGTGACTTTAATATGCACATAGATTGGGCTAGCCAAACTGGAAGCAATACGGTGGAGGAGGATTTCCTGGAGTACATAAGGGATGGTTTTCTAGACCAATATGTCGAGGAACCAACTAGGGGGGAGGCCATCGTAGACTGGGTGTTGTGTAATGAGGGAGGATTAATTAGCAATCTCATTGTGCGAGGCCCCTTGGGGAAGAGTGACCATAATATGGTGGAATTCTGCATTAGGATGGAGAATGAAACAGTTAATTCAGAGACCATGGTCCAGAACTTAAAGAAGGGTAACTTTGAAGGTATGAGGCGTGAATTGGCTAAGATAGATTGGCGAATGATACTTAAGGGGTTGACTGTGGATGGGCAATGGCAGACATTTAGAGACCGCATGGATGAATTACAACAATTGTACATTCCTGTCTGGCGTAAAAATAAAAAAGGGAAGGTGGCTCAACCGTGGTTATCTGGTGAAATCAGGGATAGTATTAAAGCCAAGGAAGTGGCATACAAATTGGCCAGAAATAGCAGTGAACCTGGGGACTGGGAGAAATTTAGAACTCAGCAGAGGAGGACAAAGGGTTTGATTAGGGCAGGGAAAATGGAGTACGAGAAGAAGCTTGCAGGGAACATTAAGGCGGATTGCAAAAGTTTCTATAGGTATGTAAAGAGAAAAAGATTAGTAAAGACAAACGTAGGTCCCCTGCAGTCAGAATCAGGGGAAGTCATAACGGGGAACAAAGAAATGGCAGACCAATTGAACAAGTACTTTGGTTCAGTATTCACTAAGGAGGACACAAACAACCTTCCGGATATAAAAGGGGTCAGAGGGTCTAGTAAGGAGGAGGAACTGAGGGAAATCTTTATTAGTCGGGAAATTGTGTTGGGGAAATTGATGGGATTGAAGGCTGATAAATCCCCAGGACCTGATGGACTGCATCCCAGAGTACTTAAGGAGGTGGCCTTGGAAATAGCGGATGCATTGACAGTCATTTTCCAACATTCCATTGACTCTGGATCAGTTCCTATCGAGTGGAGGGTAGCCAATGTAACCCCACTTTTCAAAAAAGGAGGGAGAGAGAAAACAGGGAATTATAGACTGGTCAGCCTGACCTCAGTAGTGGGTAAAATGATGGAATCAATTATTAAGGATGTCATAGCAGCGCATTTGGAAAATGGTGACATGATAGGTCCAAGTCAGCATGGATTTGTGAAAAGGAAATCATGCTTGACAAATCTTCTGGAATCTTTTGAGGATGTTTCCAGTAAAGTGGACAAAGGAGAACCAGTTGATGTGGTATATTTGGACTTTCAGAAGGCTTTCGACAAGGTCCCACACAAGAGATTAATGTGCAAAGTTAGAGCACATGGGATTGGGGGTAGTGCGCTGACGTGGATTGATAACTGGTTGTCAGACAGGAAGCAAAGAGTAGGAGTAAATGGGTACTTTTCAGAATGGCGGGCAGTGACTAGTGGGGTACCGCAGGGTTCTGTGCTGGGGCCCCAGATGTTTACATTGTACATTAATGATTTAGACGAGGGGATTAAATGTAGTATCTCCAAATTTGCGGATGACACTAAGTTGGGTGGCAGTGTGAGCTGCGAGGAGGATGCTATGAGGCTACAGAGTGACTTGGATAGGTTAGGTGAGTGGGCAAATCCGTGGCAGATGAAGTATAATGTGGATAAATGTGAGGTTATCCACTTTGGTGGTAAAAACAGAGAGACAGACTATTATCTGAATGGTGACAGATTAGGAAAAGGGAAGGTGCAACGAGACCTGGGTGTCATGGTACATCAGTCATTGAAGGTTGGCATGCAGGTACAGCAGGCGGTTAAGAAAGCAAATGGCATGTTGGCCTTCATAGCAAGGGGATTTGAGTACAGGGGCAGGGAGGTGTTGCTACAGTTGTACAGGGCCTTGGTGAGGCCACACCTGGAGTATTGTGTACAGTTTTGGTCTCCTAACTTGAGGAAGGACATTCTTGCTATTGAGGGAGTGCAGCGAAGATTCACCAGACTGATTCCCGGGATGGTGGGACTGACCTATCAAGAAAGACTGGATCAACTGGGCTTGTATTCACTGGAGTTCAGAAGAGTGAGAGGGGACCTCATAGAAACGTTTAAAATTCTGACGAGTTTGGACAGGTTGGATGCAGGAAGAATGTTCCCAATGTTGGGGAAGTCCAGAACCAGGGGTTACAGTCTAAGGATAAGGGGTAAGCCATTTAGGACCGAGATGAGGAGAAACTTCTTCACCCAGAGAGTGGTGAACCTGTGGAATTCTCTGCCACAGAAAGTAGTTGAGGCCAATTCACTAAATATATTCAAAAGGGAGTTAGATGAAGTCCTTACTACTCGGGGATCAAGGGGTATGGCGAGAAAGCAGGAAGGGGGTACTGAAGTTTCATGTTCAGCCATGAACTCATTGAATGGCAGTGCAGGCGAGAAGGGCTGAATGGCCTGCTCCTGCACCTATTTTCTATGTTTCTATGTTTCTAAGTGCTACCTTTTGAGCACTCCAAACGTCTGTTGTCACTATCATCATCATCATAGGCAGTCCCTCGTATCGAGGATAACTTGCTTCCACGCCAAAAAAGGGATGAGTTCACAGGTGTTTCAATGAAGGACCCAATATTCCAGGTCCCAAACTACATATTGAAGGGTAGAAGATGCCTGTGCGTGGATTTTTTTTAACGTGTGGTGGCCGTTGCACAGCAGCTACCACAAGGACTTGACACAGCTAGGTCTTGGTCCAATAGCAAGGATTAACCAAGACGACTGGAGACCAGCTCTGCTACATGGACCTAGTGCACGCACATATCGCAGTGTGGGCTGGCCCTGGGCCCTCGCCTCTTCTGGGCCCTGAACTCATGCTTCTCCTGGGCCCCGATCACATCGCTCCACGATAATTCGCCATTCCTTCACCCCGACCTCGCCGTTCCTGCTGTACCTGCCCACGCTCCAATCAGCGATCTGGACCTTGGTGACATCCAATCCAGTCACCCTCTTGACAGCCGTCGCTCTCCAGCACACGCTGTACCTTGCAGTGCTGTGTTCCTTTGAAGGCCCCGACCTGCTGATGGTCCTTGCAGCTCAGGGCCGCCGGGCCGCGCAAGTTAGTAACAATCTTACAACTCATGAAGGAGAAGTTAGAACACATTTTTTCCCCCCACACAGATGTCTATTAGAAAACATAATGCTTTACCGCAGACAGTTATTGAAGCAAAGACCAGGGGGGAGAAATTGCATCACGACCCGTTTGGGCCGATAACCTTTGTGGTCGTCAGCATGGAGCTGTTAAGAGAAGGTTGTGTCTGACTAACTTGATTGAATTTTTCGAGGAGGTAACCAGGAGGGTCGATGAGGGCAGTGCATATGATGTAGTGCATATGGATTTTAGAAAAGCTTTTGATAAGGTCCCACATGGCAGACTGGGCGCGAAAGTAATAGTCCATAGGATCCAGGGCAAAATGGCAAGTTGGATCCAAAATTGGCTCAGAGGCAGGAAGCAAAGGGTAATGGTTGATGAGTGTTTTTGTGACTCAAAAGCTATTTCCAGTAGGTTGCGCAGGGCTCAGTACTGGGTCCCTTGCTTTTTGTGATATATATCAAATGATTTAGACTTGAATGTAGGGGTTATGATTAAGAAGTTTGCAGGCGATATTAAAATAGGCTGTGTGGTTGATAATGAAGAAGAAAGCTGCCGACTGCAGGAAGATATCAATGAACTGGTCAGGTGGGCAGAACAGTGGCAAATGGAATTCAATCTGGATAAGTGTGAGGTAATGCATTTGGGGAGGTCTAACAAGTGAAGGGAATACACTAAAACTGTCCCTGACCACAGTCGTGTAGAACAGACTTAAAACTGATATTTTAAAATTCAACAGAAAGCTGTGTGTATTCGAAATACCAGATGGCTTGAATGGATGTGTTTTAAAAAGATGCATCACAATCCTGGGCTTCAGGTGACTTTAGAAATACAACTGAGCTTTGCTCTTGTAACCAATGGCATCATCCAAATCCCGTGATTGTATTCCAGGGAGAATTTTTTTAAATAGCTGGGAATGTGTTCAGGGTGTTATGCACTGAAAGGACTGTGATCTCTGTTCTGTGACTTATTTCATACTCACCCTTCAAACATACTGCAGCCATGTAAAGGTACACTGGGAGATATGATTCACCACAACATGCAGCAAAATTTAATCCAATATCACTGCAGTTCACAATACTTGCTACAATGGAAGTTCAATTCATATCACGTGATCAAGTGCAGCATCTGCTGTCTATTGCTCACAGTCATTAAAAACAAGACTTGATGATAACAAAATAAAATGGCACCAGGAGAGCCACCATTATAGATGTGTCTATAACTACATAGACCAGCATTTCATTCAAGCATCGAACATGTTATTGAGATTGGATTGCATTGATGAATTCAATTCAACTCTGCTTAGGCTCATTTACATTTGGGTCTTCAGCATGCATTGCCGGCCAAGATCACTCAAGTACCAGCTCCCCACGTTTGCATTACAAAATCGACTTTCTGATCCCGAGAGGAGAATGCAGGCTACCAGTCTGTCAGAAGGGAGCCAGTGTTATCAACGTTAGCCCAAGGTGCAGGGTCTCTCTCCCGTGATCCAGACTACAGAAGGAGCATGTGCAACAGTGCCTTCTCTGACCCAAGCCTCTTGGGTTGTAATGCGCAGGAGCCTATGTGTGACACGATACACAACACATGTCCAAAACACTATTACTCTGCAGCGTTGGAGGAGGAAGATTTTTGTTTTGTACTTATACTGACCTTTTTCTGCTTAAATTAGCAAAGACAGGAATTTCATACTCCCATGTTCTCAAACTGGTTTAATATTTAACCCACTATACATTTGACAAGACAGCAGTATGTACACAATAAACAACCTTATAGTGTCAGCCATGGCCCAGTGGTCACACTCTCTCCACTGTCAGGAGGTTGCGGGTTTGAGCCTCACTCCAGAGACTTGAGCACATCATCTAGGCTGACACTAGTGCAGGATTGAGGGAGTGCTGCACTGTCGGAGGTGCCGTCTTTCGGATGAGACATTACACTGCTCTCTCAGATGGATGTAAAAGATCCCGTTCGAAGACGACCAGGGGAGTTCTCCCCGGAGTCCTGGCCAATATTTATCCCTCAATCAATATCACCAAAGTAGATTATCTGGCCATTTATCTCATTGATGTTTGTGGGGACTTGCTGTGTACAATTTGGCTGCCACGTTTCCTACATTACAATCGCGATTACACTTCAAAAAGTATTTAATTGGCTGTAAAGCACTTTGGGAAGTTCTGAAAGGAGCTATATATAGGCAAGTCCTTTCCTTTCCTAGCCTTGGTTTAAATAAATGACTGATATCTTTGCCTTCAGGCTAGTCACCATCCAATCCCCTATTGTTAATTTCCTGACCAGCACTATTTGAAGAGCAGCAGGGAGTTAGTTCTCCCAGTTTTCTCGTCAAAATCCCTCCCTCAACCAACACCAGCTTCCGTTCTTTCATCACCATTAGTAGAATTATCCCACTCCTCTATGGCAATCACTTTTCCCTACTCCTGACTGAATATTCAGTCATTATTTAAACTGCTCCTTTTATTTTACGTGTATAAGAAGAAGAAACGCAAAGTCACTGTTAGGACCATTATTTCATCTGTGATGCCAACATGTGCCACTCCTAAACTGCATTCCTCATGATTTATCAGGGTTTGCATTTAGAAGTTTATTTGCTCATGAAATGAAAACCTCTTTCAAACTATTTTCTACGACAGATTATATAACATATGCAATATGGTGAACTTTCCTATAGTCAAGTGTGCAAAATAACTGGGGTAATACTACCAACCCTGTCACATAATTCAATATTCGTTCAAAGTACTCTGTCATACATCTCTTTCACCTTTCAACAAGGTCACAAAAACACAAGCAAACAAAGTACCGGACTGTAGTAGAAAGGCAGGAAAGTCAGGTTAAAACAGGAAAACCAAGTTATATGCATTACAAAAAGAGTAAATATATCCCTCAAATGAATTTACAATCATAATCATTAAGAACATATGAACAGGAGTAGGCCATTCAGCTCCTTGAGACTGTTCCGCCATTCAATTAGATCATGGCTGATCTGTATCTCAACTCCATTTTCCACCATGGTTCCCTAACAATTGATATCCTTACCGAACAAAAATCTATCTACCTTAACCATTTCAAATACAGCTTATCCATTGCTTCTTGATTTATATTATTTTGTCGACCATGGTACTTTAGCTTGGTATCCTGCATTATAGGCTTGGGCTGGTCAACTCTGTCAACAATAAAAAAGGCCTATTCTTTATTCTAGAGCACCTCCATTTAATGACTGCCTCTTCTACACTATTCACACGCATGTACACTGGCTGGAAGTGCTGGGCATATGGACACTACATAAGACTAGGTCACTTTAAATTGAAATTTGCTTTGGCTTAGTGCTTACAGATTCAAGGAATTATTAGGAGTGAGTTCTAACGAAGGGTCATCGACCTGAAACGTGAACTCTTTCTCTCTCCACAGATGCTGTCTGACCCGCTGAGTATTTCCAACACTTTATGTTGTTATTAGCAGCGAGATTCCTGAGCAAGATTGAGGCACATCACACGCCCAGTTAGGCACGCACACCCACAGATATATTAATTTCTTTTTAAAGCTGGTATTTAAAAATAGGTCAGGTATTTAAGCCAAAGAGATTAAATCCAAATGAGTGAAACTTTAATCGGAGAGTCCCACCTCAAACATTCCTTCTGGTTTAAATCTCTGCTTTCACAACATCTCTTGATGACCACTTTTTAAAAAAAATACAGGATTGGAAGTAAAAGATTTACAGAGATTATTTGAAAATGAGCAGCTTCACATTAATTTTCCCTCAGCAGCGAGAAGGAGGAGTAACCCCGCAGGAATCAAACGAAGGCCACCTTAAAGGCGTCAGTTTATTTATTTATTTTCGAACCGACAAGATACGCCAGACTCACCGTGTGTGTGTTATTCTTTAAGCTGGCTCGGTCGGAGGAGCCCCCGCCACAGGAGGGTGAGGAGTCTGCCTGGCGGGCACTGCGGCTAGGGGAGGCATCCCTCCTGTACCTGGAAGCGCCGCTGAAAGTTGCCAGCTGCTGAAAAACCTCCAGCCTGTGGGCCGGCAACTTGGAGAAGTCCCTTTCATGGTCGCAGGACGCCTTGGAGCCAAAGAGAGCGAGGATGAGAAAACCTGTGAGTCTCGCAGCCATTCCTTCAATTAAAAAAAAAACAAGTGAAGGAGAGAGAGCGAACAACCCCAACTTGAAACAAGGAAATAAAAGAGAAGTCGAGGACGGTGCGGGTTGGTCGGGTGGTGCTGTGGAACTGGATACCCGCCAGCACCGTGTGTCCGGTTGCTAAGCTGATGGGGTGTTGCTATGAGATGATGTGATAAAGGCTTCCTGTTGTGCACCTGTCACCTGTGCAACACACAAATTATGTTTAAAAAAAAGTTGCTCCTGAAATTCGAACTCGACTTTGGGGTTGACTTTGTTCCTCCTCATCCCCCACACCCCACCCACCTTGACCATTTCACAGCACAGAGGGCCAGGGGACTCTGCTCTGAACCACAATGCAAAATGCGCAATTATGCATCCAACTCCGCAGCCCCCCCGCCGTCATTATACAGGTTAAAACGAAAGGGAAATTCCAACTTCAGTCTTAACTGTTTGTGTATGTTTTGCCTCGTCATATCAACCCTTTTGTCATTTAATCACTGCTGTTCTCTCCATCCTCTCACAGACCTTTATTCTTTCTCCCACCCCCTCTGTGCTTGCTTTAAAACGATTAATCTCCAGCATCATCCAGTTCTGACCTGGTCATCGGTCTGAAAAGTTATCACAGAATCATCGAACAGTACAGCACAGAAGGAGGTAATTCGGCCCATCGAGTCTGCGCCAGCTCTTTCGTAGAGCAGCCAGTTGGTCCCACTCCCCCACTTATTCCCCATATACCTGCAATTTTTTTCTCCTTCAAATATTAATCCAATTTCATTTTGAAAGCTACTATTGAATCTGTTTCCACCACCTTACAGAGCATTCCAACTTCAGTTATCTCTATTTCGCTCTTCACACATGCTGCCTGACCCACTGAGTGTTCTCCAGCATTTTCTGTTTTTATTTCCCATTCCCGGCATCCGCAATATTTTGCTTTTGTTTGTGTGTTTATTATCCCTGTCACAGATTTTAGACGGTTGTTGTTCTCACTGGCAAAACAGACCCAGGCACAAGCACAATAATTATATAAATATATACATATATGAGCAATGTGTTCACTGAACACTGGAAGAGTATTAAAGAAATGGGTTTTTGGCTGTTACAAATTCAAGTCAGTAGTAAAGAAAAACCTTCTCAGATTCAGTACTTACACAGCAATCTGAGCATCTTACATTAGTGGGAGTTGATCAACCTGACATACTTGTATAATAATATAACCGGGGAGGTTTAAAAGTAACACCGCCTTGTGACCTGAATCGGCTGTCTATGCTTTTTACACAGGTACTTCTACAATCTCTCAGAATCAACTGAGCAAACCCTTCGTGAGAGGAGGCTCGATAGGGATCGATAAGCTGTATTATTTCACAGCAAGTGAACATGCAGAGCAACACTGAATCAGTACAACTTGTCCACATAATAATACAAATAATGAACACACTGCATCGCCACATCAGTAGGTAGTCTGGCTCGACATAAACAAGATCAAGGTCAAGATAATCTCTCCTGGATACTAAGGGAATCAAGGGATATGGTGATCGGACGGGAAGGTGAGGTTGAAGAATGGCAGAGCAGGCTCGAAGGGCCGAAAAGGCTACTCCTGCTCCGATTTCATATGTTCTCACAGCCTTTGCTGCCTGCCTAGCTTGCAGCATTCTGTTCCACAATTCTCACTGATCACTGTGACTCTGGGGGTAACTGTGGGCTGGATTCTGCGGGGGATCAGCGGGCGCAATCGGTGGCGGGTCGGGTGGGAAAGAGTATTTTTTACCCAGCGGGTCAGGATCCTGCTATGAACTCGCTGCCATGCGCCTTTGCTCGATGTCGGGTCTGTCACCGCTGGCCAGACCCAACACGCAGCGGCGGGTGGCCAATTCAAGTAATCAGTGGCTTGATAACAGCAACGCAAGAATGATTTTCAACTTACCTTTTACATTTGACAGCTTTCCCATGGGGCCCACGCTGATTGTGGACCACATCTGCCAAGCTGAGAAAGGAATTCAGTGGCCATTGAATCAGCTGATGAGCTTCAAATGTACAGTAAAAGCTCCGACCTTATAAAGATATCTTCCTTCAGCAACAAACCCTCACTGCATTTCCACAACAGATTCACCGTGCTGCAAGTCTTTACACAAGTCTCCATCTCGTCTGACCTCATTACCTCTCTCACAATTGACAGATTGCTTCGGTCATCTATACTTCACCTGCCATCTATTTCATCAGCATGGGTGCCCCTTATACTCTCTCACCTTGGTCCTCAGCATCCCACCATGATCAGCCCCAACACCAGCAGCACCAGGCACACCAGCAGCACCAACAACAACAACACCAACTTTCTCTAGAAACACAGAAAATAGGTGCAGGAGTAGGACATTCTGCCCTTTGAGCCTGCACCACCATTCAATAAGATCATGGCTGATCATTCACCTCAGTACCCCTTTCCTGCGTTCTCTCCATACCCCTAGATCCCTTTAGCCGTAAGAGCCATATCCAACTCCCTCTTGAATATATCTAACAAACTGGCATCAACAACTCTCTGCAGAAGAGAATTCCACAGGTTAACAACTCTCTGAGTGAAGAAGTTTCTCCTCATCTCAGTCCTAAATGGTCTACCCCTTATCCTAAGACTGTGACCCCCTGGTTCTGGACTCCCCAAACATCGGGAACATTCTTCCTGCATCCAACCTGTCCAGTCCCGTCAGAATTTTATATGTTTCTATGAGATCCCCTCTCATTCTTCTAAACTCCAGTGAATACAGGCCCAGTCGATCCAGTCTCTCCTCATATGTCAGCCCTGCCATCCCAGGCATCAGTCTGGTGAACCTTCGCTGCACTCCCTCAATAGCAAGAACGTCCTTCCTCAGATTAGGAGACCAAAACTAAACACAATATTCCGGTGAGGCCTCACCAAGGCCCTGTACAGCTGCAGCAAGACCTCCCTGCTCCTATACTCAAATCCCCTAGCTATGAAGGCCAATATGCCATTTGCCTTCTTCACCGCCTGCTGCACCTGCATGCCAACCTTCAATGACTGATGTACCATGACACCCAGGTCTCGTTGCACCTCCCCTTTTCCTAATCTGCCGCCATTCAGATAATATTCTGCCTTCATGTTTTTGCCACCAAAATGGATAACCTCATGTTTATCCACATTATACTGCATCGGCCATGCATTTGCCCACTCACCTAACCTGTCCAAGTCACCCTGCAGCCTCTTAGCATCCTCCTCACAGCTAACACCGCCACCCAGCTTAGTGTCATCTGCAAACTTGGAGATATTACTCTCAATTCATTCATCTAAAGCATTGATGTATATTGTAAATAGCTGGAGTCCCAGCACTGAGCCCTGCAGCATTCCACTAGTCACTGCCTGCCATTCTGAAATAGACCCGTTTATCCCTACTCTCTGTTTCCTGTCTGCCAACCAGTTCTCTATCCACATCAATACATTACCCCCAATACCATGTGCATACCCTCTACCCTCTACAATCACCTGATGCTGCACAGGACACAAGGCATCAGCACCCAAGTGCATTACTCCACGGGAGGCCAGGGATGGCCTCAACATGGCCAGATTTACTTCACTTGGTGCTGTACACCCTGGCTACCACATGATGCACTAGATTATTACCATCCCACCCCACACCATAAAGCATCCCTACAATATCCAAGCCATTCCTTTCACACTCATGACTATTGCGGGGAGTACCATTATGTCTCACCATTCTCTGCAACTCACTAAGCCACTTGCAAAAGTGCACACAAATCTGTCCAAGAATGCAAAGTGTTGAAAATAAAGGTTTCAATGTTTGACACCACATTAACAGAAACTTTCCATGAACATTGCATAAAACATCCAAGTGCCCACCCTTTTGTGTTGTTAGTTGGTATGATTGCACTAAGATGAGGGTGAGTGTGAGGGGTGGCTAGTGAGCTGGAGATGTGATAATATAGATAGAGAGAGATGGTGGAGGTGCAAGGTAAGTTGGTGTGAGTAAGGATGTGCAGGAGTTGGGTAGGGAAGACAGAGTGATGGGGATGTGATAAGTGTGGTTTTGTACTAACATTTCGTGATCTACTGAAATCATTGAAATGTTTCTGCACCCAGGTCCTCCTGACAACATCCCTGCTTGTGCCCTCCTCTGCATTGTGCAACCAGGCTGTGTTGATTTCCTGGAGAGGTGTCTTCTGAGCATTGGAAGGGAAGAGGACCTCCCTGTAAGCATATGGAGGGAGTCATGGGAGAGCCTGGGTGCAGTCGTGCATCTCTGGGCAGTGCTTGTCAGTGTTTGCAGTGCCTCAGATCAACACTGACAGCATAAATGTCAAAAGAAAGTTCGCCATGGTCCCTTTAAGAAACCAGCTGATGACGCGTCAGCAAATGACGTCATCAGAGCAATTTCCTCCAATTGACCGGGAAACGCGTTGGGCAGGTTTAACAAGCCCCATCAGGAGAATTCATTTTAGAGGCGGGATGGAAACGGCAGTGGGTTGGGACCTGGTACCAACATTACCCACCATGGACTCGCCGAGGTTTGTAAAATCGAGGCCTTTAACTTTGAGCGATAGTGTAAAATGGGCTAAATCAATTCAGCTGTGCATTATACATCGCTCTTGATTTTAATTTCTGTTAACAATAACAACTTGTATTTATATAGCGCCTTTAATGTACTAAAACGTCCCAAGGCACTTCACAGGAGCATTATCAAAATTTGACACCGAGCCACATAAAGAGATATTAGGACGGATGACCAAAAGCTTGGTCAAAGAAATAGGTTTGAAGGAGTGTCTTAAAAGGAGGAGAGCAAGGTAGAGAGGCGGAGAGGTTTCGGAAGGGAATTCCAGAGATTAGGCTCAGGCAGCTGAAGGCACAGCCACCAATGGTAGAACGATTAAAATCGGGGCTATGGTATAGGCCACAATTGGAAGACTACAGAGATCTCGGAGAATTTAGGGCTGGAGGAGGTTACAGAGATAGGTAAGGGCATGGCCATGGAGCAATTTGTAAACAAGGATGCAAGTTTTAAAATCAAGGCATTGGTAGACCTGGAGCTAAGGTAGGTCAGAGAGCACAGGGGTGATGGGTGAACGGAACTTGTTGCGAGTTAGGACATGATTAGCAGAGCTTTGGATGGGCTCAAGTTTATGCAGGGTGGCAGATGGGAAGCGGGCTAGAAGAGCATAGGAATAATCAAGTCTAGAGGTAACAAAGGCATGTATGAGGGTTTCAGCAGCAGATAAAATGAAATAGGGGCAGAGTTGGGCAATGTTACTGAGGTGGAAATAGGCTGCCAACTGTCTGTGTAAAGTCAATGGCAATGTGTATCAGGTGAGATGTATAACGTGCACCTGAATCGATAATTTACACGATTACACAAACTCAAAATGATCCCCTCTGTGTTTTATATTTTGCTGCTCAGTCAGAACAGGGATTAAATAATTTCTAGCACATTGAACATGAGGTGTTTTCATTTGCCAAGCAGTCTAATGAATTGCTTCTTATTTACAGTCTGTGGAAAAACAACATCAGTGGTGACTCGTTGTCATCTCATAGCCCTTTTATAAAATCTTGTGTGAAAACACAATGTGGGTGAAATTCTACTTCAGTGGGAGTATAGGGCGAGCAACAGTGAATCAGCCGCCCAATATACACCCCGACTTTTTTTTCTATTGATCTAATTGGAAAGGAAAATCAGGCGGCTGATTCATTACTGCCCATTTTGCACCCCTGCCGAAGATTAATTTTTTCCCCCATGCTTTTAAAATCCCAACATTAAAAGTAACTCTTTTTCCACATCCTTTCTGTGGAAAATGATAAAAAGATCCTGAGACATGACAGGTGCCATATTATTTTGTTGACAAAAGTATGCTCCGTTTCTGCTACATTCTGCTCTGACAATTCGGCTACGGTAGTCTGTTAAAGGCCAAGGACATTTAGTGCTGCAAAAGATGTCTTTATCAGCAAGCTTTCAAAGTTATTCCATTTTTGGGGGTTCTCAGCTTTGCTTTCATTATTATTTCTAACAATGCGATTGCATAATTTTACACCTCTATTAATTTCAAGCTTGTTTTTCAAGACCTGATCTTTTAAATCAGATAAAGCATTGGGGAGTATCCTGTACACCATCATAGGAAATCACCTAATATTTTACAGTATAGTGGTGTCTATATTTAGAATTTTACCCTGGTTCTTTCATTGGTGCCTGTTCCGTTATTCAATTAGATCATGGCTGAACTGTATCTTAACTCCAATTACCCATTTTGTTTCCATAACCCTTAATACCCTTGCTTTAAAAAAGTTATGTCATGTATTTGCTTCATAGGTTATTTGCTTAAGAATTCATAGCAACACATTACTATTAAGAACTAGTTGGTTTATTAACAAAAGTTTAACAATCACACTACACAATACCAGTTCATCCACTAGGTTCACAACTGCATACCTCATCATGGATGACCTCGACCCAACTTTTATTGAGTTTTATTGAGTCTTGTGAACATCACCTGACTGGCTAAGCCATTCACAATGCAACAGCTCTACAACTATTTTAATGTAAAACTTTAAATCAAATGCTCCCTTATTAAAATGGTACTAGAACTGACAAATTAACAAATTCAACTTTTGAAAAACTGCAGTCAAATTAAAATTTGGTTGTTGGGGATGATGGTGCATTCCAGACCCTCTGGTGTCCGCCTCTCACGGAAGGCCGCGAGCGTACCAGTGGACACCACGTGCTCCATCTGCAGAGAACGTAATCACGGAAGAGAGGTAGGCAGTCGGGCTGATCGCCCTCTGCCTAGACCGGTTAATGGCCACCTTGGCCAGGCCCAGGAGCAGTCCTACGAGGAGGACCTCCGACCTGCCCACACTCCTCCGCACTGGGTGCCCAAAGTTCAGGAGCGTGAGACTGAAGTGCAGCCAAAAATCGAGGAGCAGCCTCTTCAAATAATGAAATAGGGGCAGCATCCTCACACATTGAACATAGACATGGAACACGAACTCTTCCAGACCACAGAAATTGTAGGCGGCCTGGAAATCCGTGAACCGACTTAAAGACTTATTGCATGTGACTGCCCCATACAACACCCTCCAGGCCAAGTCCCCAATAAATAAAGAGAGGACTCTCGCATTGAGAGCACTCCATTGGGGACCGGCGCCTACTGCGGACGGCAAGATGGTGTGCCATGCGTATCTGGACAGCAGATGAGGATGGAAAAATGGAGAGTGTGCAGGAGCAGCCCGTACAGGTATCCGCTCCGCGCAGAACTGAAAGGCACGGAGGGGATTTCCCGGAGGTGGCTTAAGTTGTGAGGCGCCGGCTCCTGAGGGAGGTTGCGGGGCTTGGCACCGATGAGGAATTCTGTCCAGACGGGCAACAGCTCTACAACTATTTTGGTGTAAAACAATAAATCAAGTGCCCCCTTATTTAAAGGGTCACTAGAACCAAACAAATTAACCAATAAAACTTTTTAAACAATAAACAGTCAAATTAAAATTTGGTTGCTGGTGGGTGATGATGCACTCCAATCCCTCCGCCGCCCATCCCTCATGGAAGGCCGCGAGCATACCAGTGCTCCATCTCCAGGAACACCCTGGCTCGAGCATAACCACGGAAGAGAGGCAGGCAGTCGGGCTGAATGACCCCTTGACCGCCTGCTGCCTGGACCGGTTAATGGCCACCTTGGCCATGCCCAGGAGCAGTCCTACGAGAAGGCCTTCCGACCTGCCCGCTCCCCTCCGCACAGGGTGCCCAAAGATCAGGAGCATGGGACTGAAGTGCAACCAGAATTTGAGGAGCAGCCCCTTCAAATATTGGAACAGAGGCTGCAACCTCGCACACTCCACATAAACATGGAACACAGACTCTTCCAGACCGCAGAAATTGCAGGCGGCCTGGGAGTCAGTGAACCGACTTAAAAACCTATTGCATGGGACTGCACCCTCCAGGCCAAGTCCCCAATAAATAGTTCCCGATTTCCAATATTCTTTGTGTGAAGAAGTGCTTCCTGACATCACCCCTGAATAGACCAGCTCTAATTTTAAGGCTCTGCCCCCTTGTTCTGGACTCTCCCACCAGAGGAAATGGTTTCTCTCTTTACCCCATCAACTTCTTTAATCATCCTAAACATCTAAATTAGATCATCATTTAATATTCTATACTCAAGGGAATCCAAGCCTTGTCTATGCAACCTGAACTCATAATTTAACCCTTTTAGCTCCAATATCATTCTGGTGAATCTGGCCTGCACCCACCCCCAAGGTTATTATATCCTTCCTGAGGTGCAGTGCCTCAAAGTGAACGCAGTACTCCAGACAGGGTCTAACTGAAGCATAACTTCCACCTCTTTGTATTCTAGCTCCCTTGAGATAAATTCCATCCACCTTTTAAATTATTTTTTCTAGCTGTCCACTACCTTTTCGTGATTTCTGTACATGGACCCTTAAACCTTTCTGCTTCTCCACAGTTCTTAGTTTCTCGCTATTTAGAAAATACGCTGATCTACAGATACGCATCTGACAGCATGGTCGTTCATAATGCAACACTCTTCAAGATAAGGGTGTTTTTTTAGCATTTGCCACAGGAGCGGGAGGGTTACATGGACTACTGCACTTTGGGTGGGGTCCATTATGGCACCCAGAGCCATAAGATAGACGCTGACCTCTCATCTCTCTTCTGTCAATCTGTTCCTCCTATTCTGGGGATGTGCTGTGGAATTAAGGATGTGTCTATTTGTACTAACTGAATTGCAGCCGTTTCTCTGATTGGTTCTCCTTTATCACATGACCTATTGCTGATTGGTCCCTTGGAGGATAAGCCACACCCTAAAGTATCTCAAACTTTGCATATTGTAACATGTTCCATTTTGACTTCAGAAGTCAGAAAGGACACATCCCTCCCCCGGCGCAAGTGCCTTACCCCAGTGCAAGTGCATCCCTCCCCCAGCCAAAGTATCTTACCCCAGTGCAAGTGCGTGACCTTCCCAGTGCAAGTTCGTGACCTTACCCCCACCCAACCATAGATAGGGCATTGTGTATGGATTGTTAACAGGTTTATTGGGTATGAAGTGAATAGTGAGAGTGTCGTGACTTCTGGATATCATCCACTCCAATGATATAATTTGTAAGGGGTTGTAAGAATGTGATCCATCTTTCCTGAGTTCCCCCTCACCCCCCCCCCCCACCCCAGTCTCCCTCTCTCTCTCCCCCAGCCCCTCTCACTCTCTCTCCCCCCCTCACCCCCACCCCGGTCTCCCTCTCTCTCCCCCCTGTCTCTCTCTCTTTCTCCGCCCCTGTCTCTCTCTCTCATCCCCCCCTCGTCTCTCTCTCTCTCTCTCTCTCCCCCCGTCTCTCTCTCTTCCCCCCGCCCCCCTGTATCTCTCTCCCCCCTCCCGTCTCTCTCTCGGCCCCCCCCCGAGTCTCTCTCTCTCCCACCCCAGTCTCTCTCCCTCTCCCCCCACCGTCTCTCTCTCTCCTCCCTCGTCTTTCTCTCTCCTCCCTCGTCTCTCTCTCTTCTCCCCCACCCCCGTATCTCTCTCCCCCCTCCCGTCTCTCTCTCTCTCTGCCCCCCCCCAGTCTCTCTATCCCTCCCACCCCAGTCTCTCTCCCTCTCCCCCCGTCTCTCTCTCTCCTCCCTCGTCTCTCTCTCTTCCCCCCCAGTCTCTCTCTCTCTCTACCCCCCCAGTCTCTCTCCGCCCCTCCCCCAGTATCTCGCCCTCCCCTCCCCCCCCAGTCTCTCTCCCCTCCCCCCCAGTCTCTCTCCTTCCCTCCCCAAGTCTCTCTCTCTCCCCCCAGCCTCTCTCACTCTCCCTCCCCCCCACCCCCAGTCTCTCTCCCCCCCAGTCTCTCTCCCCCCCCAGTATCTCTCTCTCCCTCCCCGAGTCTCTCTCTCTCTCTCTCTTCCCCCCAGTCTCTCTCTCTCCCCCCCAGTCTCTCTATCGCTCTCTCTACCCCCCCGGTCTCTGTCTCACCCCCCCCAGTCTCTCACCCTCACCCCCCAGTCTCTCTCCCACCCCCACTCTCTCCCTCCCGTCTCTCTCCCCACCGCCCCCAGTCTCTCTCTCGCTCTCCACCCCATCTCTCTCTATCACCACCCGTCTCTCTCTCTTCCCCCCCCGTATCTCTCTCCCCCCTCCCGTCTCTCTCTCTCTCTCTGCACCCCCCCACCCCCCCAGTCTCTCTCTCTCCCACCCCAGTCTCTCTACCTCTACCCCCCTCCCCCGTCTCTCTCTCCTTCCTCGTCTCTCTCTCTTCCCCCTCCCCCGTATCTCTCTCCCCGCTCCCGTCTCTCTCTCTCTCTCTGCCCCCCCCAGTCTCTCTCTCCCCCCCCCCAGTATCTCTCCCTCCCCTCCCCTCCCAGTCTCTCTTCCCCCCCCCCCCCAGTCTCTCTCCTTCCCTCCCCGAGTCTCTCTCTCTGTCTCTCTCTCCCCCCAGTCTCTCTCTCCCCCCCAGTCTCTCTCTCTCCCTCCCCCGCAGTCTCTCTCCCTCCCCCCACCCCCAGTCTCTCTCCCTCCCCGAGTCTCTCTCTCTCTCCCTCTCCCCCAGTCTCTCCCCACCCAGTCTCTCTCTCCCCCCCAGTCTCTTTCCCTTCCTCCCCCAGTCTCTCTCTCTCTCGCTCTCTCTCTCCCCCCAATCTCTCTCTCCCTCCCCCCCAGTCTCTCTCTCTCCCCCCACCAGTCTCTCTCCCATCCCCCACTCTCTCCCCCCCTAGTCTCCCTCCCCATCCCCCCAGTCTCTCTCTCTCGCTCTCCACCCCATCTCTCTCTCTCTTCGCCCGTCTGTGCTGGGGCCCCAGCTGTTTACATTGTACATTAATGATTTAGACGAGGGGATTAAATGTGGTATCTCCAAATTTGCGGATGACACTAAGTTGGGTGGCAGTGTGAGCTGCAAGAAGGATTCTTAGAGGCTGCAGAGCGACTTGGATAGGTTAGGTGAGTGGGCAAATGCATGGCAGATGAAGTATAATGTGGATAAATGTGAGGTTATCCACTTTGGTGGTAAAAACAGAGAGACAGACTATTATCTGAATGGTGACAGATTAGGAAAAGGGCAGGTGCAAAGAGACCTGGGTGTCATGGTACATCAGTCATTGAAGGTTGGCATGCAGGTACAGCAGGCGGTTAAGAAAGCAAATGGCATGTTGGCCTTCATAGCGAGGGGATTTGAGTACAAGGGCAGGGAGGTGTTGCTACAATTGTACAGGGCCTTGGTGAGGCCACACCTGGAGTATTGTGTACAGTTTTGGTCTCCTAACCTGAGGAAGGACATTCTTGCTATTGAGGGAGTGCAGCGAAGGTTCACCAGACTGATTCCCGGGATGGCGGGACTGACCTATCAAGAAAGACTGGATCAACTGGGCTTGTATTCACTGGAGTTCAGAAGAATGAGAGGGGACCTCATAGAAATGTTTAAAATTCTGACGGGGTTAGACAGGTTAGATGCAGGAAGAATGTTCCCAATGTTGGGGAAGTCCAGAACCAGGGTACACAGTCTAAGGATAAGGGGGAAGCCATTTAGGACCGAGATGAGGAGGAATTTCTTCACCCAGAGAGTGGTGAACCTGTGGAATTCTCTACCACAGAAAATTGTTGAGGCCAATTCACTAAATATATTCAAAAGGGAGTTAGATGAAGTCCTTACTACTAGGGGAATCAAGGGGTATGGTGAGAAAGCAGGAATGGGGTACTGAAGTTGCATGTTCAGCCATGAACTCATTGAATGGCGGTGCAGGCTAGAAGGGCCGAATGGCCTACTCCTGCACCTATTTTCTATGTTTCTATGTGTCTATGTCTCTCTCTCTTCCCCCCTCCCACTCTCTCCCCCCCAGTCTCTCTCTCTCTCTCTCCCCCCCAGTCTCTCTCTCTCTCTCCCTCCCCCCGTCTCTCTCCCACCCCCCACTCTCTCCCCCCCCAGTCTCTCTCCCCACCCCCCGTCTCTCTCTCGCTCTCCACCCCATCTCTCTCTCTCTCTTCCCCCGTCTCTCTCTCTCTCCCCCCTCATTCCCTCTCCCTCCCCCCAGTCTCTCCCGCTCCCCCGCCCTGCAGTCTCTCTCTAACTCTCCCTCCCCCACCCAGTCTCTCTCCCTACCAGTCTCTCTCCCCCCCAAGTCTCTCTCCCGCCCTCCCCCCAGTCTCTCTCCCTCCCTAACCCCAGTCTCTCTCTCTCCCCCCCCATCCCCAGTCTCTCTCTACCCCCCCCATCTCTCTCTTCCCCCTCCCCCGGACTCTCTCCCCTCCCCCCCAGTCTCTCTCTCTCTACCCCCCCCATCTCTCTCTTCCCCCTCCCCCGGTCTCTCTCCCCTCCCCCCCAGTCTCTCTCCCTCCCCCCCCCAAGTCTCCCTCTCTATCACCCCCCATTCTCTCTCCCTCTCATCACCCCCCCCCAGTCTCTCGCTCTCTCTCCCCCCCAGTCTCTCTCGCTCTCTCTCTCTTTCCTCCCAGTCTCTCTCTGCCCCCCCCCCCCAGTTTCTCTCACTCTCTCCCCCCCACCCCCGAGTCTCTGATTCTCCATTCCCCCCCGCCCCCAGTCTCTCTCTCTCTCTCTCTTCCACTCCCCTGCTCTCGTCCTCTGGCTGCTTCTCCAGCCCTGCTCTTGGGGCCAGATGGATCGGAGGCTCGACGCTTCCGGGGCCTCAGAGCTGCAGTGGAGGCAACGTGGTGTTGCGAGGCTGCTCAGGGCTCGGCACAGTGGAGACTATGTGCTTGGTGGATCGGCACTGCGATGGGCGCATGCACAGAAAAGGGTTACTGTAAATTGCGCCGGAAGGGCGGAGTCGGAGACTCTTTGTCCTAACTCGCTTCTGCGCATACACAGGAGGGAGACTGCGTACAAATAGTTACTCCATGGAATGAATATGGCCAATCGTACAGTCCTCCAGAAAGGGGGCTCAACTTTACTCACTCTGACTGTCATACTAAATTCATCTTTGTGGTGGAGGAATTCATCTACTTGCCGCTAGCAATTTAATAAAGGAATAATCCAATATAAATACACAATCCTCAAGTATTTTATTTTATAAATGTGTATTTATATGTATAGGTAGATGCATAGATAGATTGATTATGCTATAAGGGGGTGGGGCTATCCTCCGCTCCCGATGACAAATGAAGAGGCTCTGTTTAAACTACAATGGGCTCAATTTTGGCCAGGAGTTGCTCCAGTCAGTGTGCCCGAAAAATGGGCTGGGCCAAAATTGAGGCCATTGTGTACTTAAAAGTAATAGAGTCCTTTCTCTTAAACGAAAAGAAAAGGAACAGGAGTATATGCACCATTGGCTGATATATGCTGGCAACGGCAAGATCAGAACGGAAATTCAGAGGACAGATTTGTGAATGAACAGCACTAGGTTTTTCTCCCCCAAGCCTCTGCCCACCTCTTGATTTTTCCCTCCAAAAAGCTTGGCTGTTTTACTCTGCGTATGTAGGTATCCTGTCATTATTTTTCTGCCTTCATAAGATGCAGAGGACAAGTATTAGCCACAAAGCTGATAATATGCTCAGAGGTTGGTAGAACTATTGAGTTGGGAATGGCTTAGCCAGTCACGTGATGTTCACAGACTCCATAAAACCCCAGCCAGTTGGGTTCAGGGGATCCACGATGAGGCAAGTGGTTGTGAGCCTTATGGATGAACTGGTAATGTGTAGTGTGATTGTTAAACCTTTTGCTCGTAAACCAACGAGTTCTTAATAGTAATGTGTTGCTATGAATTCTTAAGCAAAAAACCCATGAAGCAAATACATTACAATAATGTTTTACCTTACTGTGTTTGGCTATCCAATGGGTGGGATAGTGGTAGGGGACTCATCAGTATTTGGCAGTGTAGAATGGGAGTGGAGCTAGATTCCTGGCAGTGCAGGTGGGGGAGGAGTTAGAACCCTGACACAGTGACCGCAGAATGCCAAAGCCCTGACAATCCAGCAGTGGATTAGATCCATTGTAGTCTCATAGTGAATAGCTGGCATTAGCTTCTTAGATGTTTAATGGGAATGTCAAATTCCTTCTGGCCAAATGCAAGTAACTATCCATTTACATTGTGTGGGTGTGAAGGGGGTGGACAGGATGGGTGTTGCACCTGACCATGGCACTATAGAAGACTGTTAGCCTTTATTTTGCCAGCAGTAACATGAATGACTTACATCCATGACTTGCAAAGCTCTTGGCAGTCTTGTGCGGTTGCCAGCAGAATCAGATCTGAAGCTTTCCGAAAACCCACATGTACAAATGCCAAGAAAAGCTAGGTCAGTAATAACCCTGAGCTCTCCATCCAAAGCATGAACCTAACTTGCCTCTTCATAGATGCTGACAGATCCACCTTGCATTCCAGCATTTTCTGTTTTTGTTTCACCTGAACTGTAAGAGCAGTTTGTGTTGACATCACACACCACTTACTCACTGAGTTGTTGTTTTGTGCCAAAAGGGTGCGAGCGAATGCCTTCAGTATTCCCTCCGGTGAAAACAGACTTGAATGCATAATGTGTAATTTATAGTCTTTGCAACAAAACAGTCTGCCACACGGTGAAATCACGCCAGTATTACATAGGTGTAGATACACAAGTGGCATGTGTAAACTGCCATGCCCGGTTCCAGTCAACTCATTTATGTAGCGTTGTGGGCACTGTGCAGCGTGGCTGGCATAAAAAAAATTGTTGGGCAGAAGCCCAACCACACCTACAATTGGACTTTTCCTGGCTTCTAATCTGTGCATTATACAGTTCCAAGTTACGACCTTTCTTTCAAGGTCAAACGGTATGTGGACCGAGAATGTTTGGCGCAGTGCACGAACCTGTTTACAGACAGCTGGTGCACTGCACAGTGGATCTGTAAACAACTGCTGAAGGAAGCATTAATGTGCGCATGAACCGAGGCAGGGAAGAGTCTCCAGACAAACTGGGACCTCATCGTAGGGAATCCTTGCGGACTTTCGCTGCCACAGTGCTGCCAGAGTTAATACCCTGGGACATGTACTGATTTGTATCTTTCATCCAGATTTTATGTTGACTACAATTTGATTAACCTGTGGAGGTTTGAAATTAAAAGTTAAAACAACAAAGGTACAAGCCCAACTACTGTGGAAAATATAGTTGGATTGCCAACTCAGCAGTTCCATCTTAGTAAGACATATAATATAGAGCAATTTGTTATTCCAATTAATAAGTTAACAAAAGAGCATGAGATATACAAAAGAAGAATAATCTAGTAGAAGTGTTCAGAATTAAGAAAGGGTTGTGACGGGGTAAATAGTGAAAGGTCATTTTCACTGATTAATGAATCTGTAACGACAACCGCAACAACTTGTATTTATAATGTTAATGTAGTGAAATGTCCCAAGGCGCTTCACAGGAGTATTATGAGATCACAATTTCAGGCCGAGCCGCAAAAGTAGAAATAAGCGCAGGTGAAGGGATGTTTTAAGGATCGTTTTGGAGGAACAACAGGTAGAGATGCAGACAGGTTTAGGCAGGGAATTCCAGAGCTTAGGGCCGAGGCAACAGAAAGCGCGGTCACCAATGGTTGAGCGATTATAATCAGGGATGCTTAAGAGGGCAGAATTAGAGGAATGCAGACATTCGGAGGATTGTGGGGCAGGAGGAGATTACAGAGATGGGGAGGGGTAAGGCCATGGAGGGATTTGAACACAAGGATGAGGATTTTGAAATTGAGGTGTTGCTGACCTAGAAGCCAATGCAATCACAGGGGTGATGGGTGAGCGGGGCTTAGGGCAACTTAGGACACAGGCAGCTGAGTTTTGGATCACCTCTACTTTACCTAGGGTAGAATGTGGGAGGCCAGCCAGGAGTGCGTTGGAATAGTCAAGTGGTAACAAAGGCATGGATGAGGTTTTCAGCAGCGGATGAGCTTAGGCAATGGCGGAGACGAGCGATGTTATGGAGGTGGAAATAGGTGGTCTTAGTTGTGCTGTGGATATGTAGTCGAAAGTTCATTTCAGGGTCAAATATTACACCAATATTAGAAGGATAAAAGAAAGAAATAGAAACAACTTGCATTTATATAGCGTTTTCATAACGTCAGGACATCCCAAAGCACTTCACAGCCAATGAAGCACTTTTGAAGTGCAGTCACTGTTGCAATGTCGGAAACACGGCAGCCAATTTGCGCACAGCAAGGTTTCGTTTAGAGATGTTGGTTGAGGAATAAATATTGACCAGGACACCTGCTTTTCTTTGAAATAGTGCCACGGGATATTTTACGTCCAATTGAGAGAGCAGACGGCGCCTTGGTTTAATGACTCATCCGAAAGACGGCACCTCCAACAGGGCAGCACTCCCTCAGACAGAGAGAAAAGTTCCAATTTTTCACGGAAAATGTTATTGGAAAATGGAATGAATGCTTTACTAGAAGTGGCTCTTGAAGCCAATTCAATCACAGCATTTAAGAGGACATTAGATACTTGAAGAAGAAAAATATGAAAGAGTACAGGGAAGAGCATGTTAATGGGACTTGAGTGGCCAGCTCCAATTAGGGATAGACGCGATGGTAACTGGCCTCTTTCTGCACTGGTGTTCATGCTTCTAGCGTGTGGATTCTTTTGTAATGCAGCAAAACAAATAGCTGTCAGTTTTCAGTTTTATGATTTCATTAGAAAGCTAGTCTCTGGTAAGTTATTCAGTTGTTTTTTTTTTAGTCTGAAAAAGGCTTATTCAACCCATAAGGGCTGCTCCTTCAACATACCTGCCAATCAGCCAGCGTTTCAAACTCGACGTCTGCTTGCGCATGTTCTGCAATAAAAATCATATTTTCACTGATATTGGAGATTGCTGGTATCGACCAGTCAGATCGTTTGGAAGGTGGGACTGAAGCTCGTCAGCACTGAATAGGTTAGAGGGCATGACTGGAACCGTCAGGCACCACTTCCCATTGCTGCATAGAAACTTGAGACAGAAAAAAATTAAATGTACTGTTGACGTCTTCGAGTGCCAGTAATAGATGTGTTTATTTACTGCTTGTCGCCGAAGAAGTTATATATAATAAATGATAAAATGCAGCTTCTAAAATGTAGCTTTCTTAAAAGTAACATGCCCGACTGTTGTTTTATGTGAAGGTTTATTTTCTTCAATATTGGTCGTAGCTGATTTTTTGGAGGTGGCCTGGTTTTATTTGACAATCCCCAGCACTGTACTTTGTGGTGTTACCACGGTTTGGAAATAAAGTAAGGAGTATGACTGGAGTGATGATGAGTTTTACATAATTAAAATATATATATAGACTGAGATTTGCACTCAGAATTACAGTCGGTTCCAAAATACCAATTCATGCCAAACCAGGTGCCAATAGTCGAAGGGGGTGAAATTCGATTAGGTCCGAAAATGGGTGCAGGGAGGGCTACGTGTGATTCGGCCACACCCATTCAAAGTGATGCAGGCAGCACACAAAATTCGGCCTGCTCATTTACATGATTGGAGTGCTGAGCTCAGCACTATATACGCTGCTCATTGGCTTAGTACTCAAGAGGAAGAGCCAATGACGGGTGCAGTCTACTGCCCAATAACATTTTGCCTAGGCTCTCTGCACTACTTTAAAGGGGAGGTGCTTTGTTGCAGAAGCACTTCATTGTCACTCTGTATGCAGCTATGGCTTAACAGGGAAGAGAGAGGGCAAGGAGGTTTTCTGATACAGCACTGGGGGCCTTGATCCTTGGGGTGCACAGAAGAAGACAGGTCCTCTACCCGCAGGGGGCAGGAGGCCTTCCAGAAGGGAGTGGGAGGAGATAGCAGAAGCCGTCAGTGCCATGTGTGTTGCCCTCATGACCTGCATCCAATGCCGCAAGAAATTTAATGGCCTCATACGGGTGGTCAAGGTGAGTGAATGCCTCTTCATAGCCCACCAACTGCACCACTAGCCTCATACACTGCTCAATGAACCACCCGCTCCCCCCGCCCCTATCACTCACCTACCAACAATCGCTAGCAATCACCACTCGTACCTCACAATCATAGTTTCACTTCGCCCTCACACATTTACCACTGCTGCAAGCCTCACACCCACACCTCACACCTTGCACACACTGCCAGTTATTCAACCATGACAGGCACATCACCCAAACACATTACACCACACTCACTACCAGACTTCCCTTTCTCTTATAGCCAAAGGTGGCACATAACTGTAATGGAGCTCGCACTAGTGTACTACTGCTCCACGTAGTGGACTACTGTGGTAATGTAACTGCTGATGTAAATAATAAAGGATCATGTGGCAAAGTCACATGATGACAGTTTCTGTGTATGAGCTATCTTCTATAGTGTGTTTGTTAGTGATGTAGTAAGAATATATCACATTGGCGATGAGGATAGGATTTCTGGATACCTTAGCTGAAATTTTTGTTGGTGGCTGTTTCTGCCAAGCAACAGAGAGATTTTGAGAGGTGCTTTATTTTGCAGAACCACTAAAAATCCAAGGTAAATTTCAAGCACTGTTGGCTGAACTATCGACATTGCCAGAGTCCAGATCGCCGCGCCGATGGGAATAATTAAACGCTTGGGTGAGTTCCATCATGACCGAAAGATTTTCAGAGCATATGTGGAGCGGCTAGAAATGGTTTTCACCATGAATAGTATCATCGAAGTCCCCAATGATAAAAACTGTAACCGGATAGTTTTACAAAGAAAACGGGCTGTTTTCTTGACGAAAGCAGGCCCTTAGGTGTATGAAACTCTGAAAAATTTGTGTGTTGAAGGACACACCACTGACAAAGAACAGCACAACAGTCCTGAGCCCCTGGAAATTGCTGAAAGTTATCGTTTTGAATTACAAAATCAATTGAATGACAAGGGTAACAGTGAGTGCATTGTAGCTAATAAAAAAGCGATCTATTCACTGTCATTTCAGAAACCTTCAGGACCGAGCATTGCATGCCCATTTTGTTTGTGGGATGAAAAATGAACCAATCAGAAGGAAGTTGTTGCCGACCCCTAACTTGACTTTTGATTTAGCTTGTCAGACAGCTATGTCGATGGATATGACCGCCCAATACTCCCGAGAATTTCGAGCCATTTCCAGTTGTCAGACAACCGAGGTGAATTGGCTTCAGATTAAAAGTAAAAGGCAGTTATGTCCCAAGGCCTCAGCAACTAGCCAAGGTAACAGTACATTGAAATTGTGCTATCGGTGCCTGGGACAACACATTGCTCAAAGTTATCCATATGTGAAGTCAGAGTGTTTCTTCTGCAAGAAAACAGGCCATCTTTCAAAGGCATGCCAACTGAAGAGTAAACCGATGTTCAATGCTAGAAGTAGAAATTGCCAGACACTACATAGCATTGAAGAGAAGCAACAGGTCGAGGAGGTTCTGGAGATACACATCATCAGGAGCACAAGGGTATCTAACAGCGATTCGCGAAGTATCATCATCTAAGTAGACGCTGCAGGAGCCATGATACCCATGGAAATTGACACTGGTGCATCCATGAGTGTAGTACCAGAATCGCTATATCTCAACAAGTTGCGTGATTTTCGACTGGAGAAATTGAAGCTAGAGCAGCGAGGCTACTCAAGAGAGCAAATTCCTATTGTAGGTAGTATCACAAGGATCACAAGGTGAAATACAAGGATCAGTTTCACAGCTTGCCTCTCATAGTAGTGGCAGGAGACAAGCCTGCCTTGATAGAGGTAGAGTAAGAGAGAGAGAAGTATGAAATTGAATCAGAAGGTGAGAGCAATGAACCATCACCATAAATGATTAAAGTGGTTATCAGGAAGAGTACTGAAGAACATAAGAACATAAGAATTAGGAACAGGAGTAGGCCATCTAGCCCCTCGAGCCTGCTCCGCCATTCAACAAGATCATGGCTGATCTGGCCGTGGACTCAGCTCCACTTACCCTCCCGCTCCCCATAACCCTTAATTCCCTTATTGGTTAAAAATCTATCTATCTGTGACTTGAATACATTCAATGAGCTAGCCTCAACTGCTTCCTTGGGCACAGAATTCCACAGATTCACAACCCTCTGGGAGAAGAAATTCCTTCTCAACTCGGTTTTAAATTGGCTCCCCTGTATTTTGAGGCTGTGCCCCCTAGTTCTAGTCTCCCCGACTAGTGGAAACAACCTCTCTGCCTCTATCTTGTCTATCCCTTTCATTATTTTAAATGTTTCTATAAGATCACCCCTCATCCTTCTGATCTCCAATGAGTAAAGACCCAGTCTACTCAATCTATCATCATAAGGTAACCCCCTCATCTCCGGAATCAGCCCAGTGAATCGTCTCTGTACCCCTCCAAAGCCAGTATATCCTTCCTTAAGTAAGGCGACCAAAACTGCACACAGTACTCCAGGTGTGGCCTCACCAATACCCTATACAGTTGCAGAAGGACGTCCCTGCTTTTGTACACCATCCCTCTCGCAATGAAGGCCAACATTCCATTCGCCTTCCTGATTACCTGCTGCACCAGCAAACTAACTTTTTGGGATTCATGCACAAGGACCCCCAGGTCCCTCTGCACCGCAGCATGTTGTAATTTCTCCCCATTCAAATAGTATTCCCTTTTTTTGTTTTTTTCCCAAGGTGGATGACCTCACACTTTCCGACATTGTATTCCATCTGCCAAACCTTAGCCCATTCGCTTAACCTATCTAAATCTCTTTGCAGCCTCTCTGTGTCCTCTACACAACCCGCTTTCCCACTAATCTTTGTGTCATCTGCAAATTTTGTTACACTACACTCTGTCCCCTCTTCCAGGTCATCTATGTGTATTGTAAACAGTTGTGGTCCCAGCACCGATCCCTGTGGTACACCACTAACCACCAATTTCCAACCCGAAAAGGACCCATTTATCCCGACTCTCTGCTTTCTGTTAGCCAGCCAATTCTCTATCCATGCTAATACATTTCCACTGACCCTGCGTACCTTTATCTTCTGCAGTAACCTTTTGTGTGGCACCTTATCGAATGCCTTTTGGAAATCTAAATACACCACATCCATCGGTACACCTCTGTCCACCATGCTCATTATATCCTCAAAGAATTCCAGTAAATTAGTTAAACATGATTTCCCCTTCATGAATCCATGCTGCGTCTGCTTGATTGCACTACCCCTATCTAGATGTCCCGCTATTTCTTCCTTAATGATAGTTTCAAGCATTTTCCCCACTACAGATGTTAAACGAACCAGCCTATAGTTACCTGCCTTTTGTCTGCCCCCTTTTTTAAACAGAGGCGTTACATTAGCTGCTTTCCAATCCGCTGGTACCTCCCCAGAGTCCAGAGAATTTTGTAGATTATAACGAATGCATCTGCTATAACTTCCGCCATCTCTTTTAATATCCTGGGATGCATTTCATCAGGACCAGGGGACTTGTCTACCTTGAGTCCCATTAGCCTGTCCAGCATTACCCCGCTTTTGATAGTGATTGTCTCAAGGTCCTCCCTTCCCACATTCCTGTGACCAGCAATTTCTGGCATGGTTTTTGTGTCTTCCACTGTGAAGACCGAAGCAAAATAATTGTTTAAGGTTTCAGCCATTTCCACATTTCCCATTATTAAATCCCCCTTCTCATCTTCTAAGGGACCAACATTTACTTTTGTCACTCTTTTCACCTTTAAATATCGGTAAAAGCTTTCACTATCCGTTTTTATGTTTTGCGCAAGTTTACTTTCGTAATCTATCTTTCCTTTCTTTATTGCTTTCTTAGTCATTCTTTGCTGTCGTTTAAAATTTTCCCAGTCTTCTATTTTCCCACTAACCTTGGCCACCTTATACACATTGGTTTTTAATTTGATACTCTCCTTAATTTCCTTGGTTATCCCTTCTCTTACCGCCCTTCTTTTTCATTGGAATATATTTTTGTTGAGCACTATGAAAGAGCTCCTTAAAAGTCCTCCACTGTTCCTCAATTGTGTCACCGTTTAGTCTGTGTTTCCAGTCTACTTTAGCCAACTCTGCCCTCATCCCACTGTAGTCCCCTTTGTTTAAGCATAGTATGCTCGTTTGAGACACTACTTCCTCACCCTCAATCTGTATTACAAATTCAACCATACTGTGATCACTCATTCCGAGAGGATCTTTTACTAGGAGATCATTTATTATTCCTGTCTCATTACACAGGACCAGATCTAAGATAGCTTGCTCCCTTGTAGGTTCTGTAGCATACTGTTCTAAGAAACAATCCCGTATGCATTCTATGAATTCCTTCTCCAGGCTACCCCGTGCGATTTGATTTGACCAATCGATATGTAGGTTAAAATCCCCCATGATTACTGCCATTCCTTTTTCACATGCCTCCATTATTCCCTTGATTATTGCCCACCCCACCCTGAAGTTATTATTTGGGGGCCTATAAACTACGCCCACCAGTGACTTTTTCCCCTTACTATCTCTAATCTCCACCCACAATGATTCAACATTTTGTTCATTCGAGCCAATATCATCTCTCACAACTGCCCTGATATCATCCTTTATTAACAGAGCTACCCCACCTTCTTTCCCTTCTTGTCTATCTTTCCGAATCGTCAGATATGTTTAATTCCCAGTCTTGGCCACCCTGCAACCACGTTTCTGTAATGGCCACCAAATCATACCCATTTGTAATGATTTGTGCCGTCAACTCATTTACTTTATTTCGAATGCTGCGTGCGTTTAGATAGAGTGTTTTAATACTAGTTTTTAAACCATGATTTTTAGTTTTGACCCCTCCTGCAGCCTCTTTACATTCAGTGGCCCTTTTTGTTTTTTGCCTTGGGTTTCTCTGCCCCCCACTTTTACTCATCTCCTTTCTGTCTTTTGCTTTTGTCTCCTTTTTGTTTCCCTCTGTCTCCCTGCATTGGTTCCCATCCCCCTGCCACATGAGTTTAACTCCTCCCCAACAGCACTAGCAAACACTCCCCCTAGGACATTGGTTCCGGTCCTGCCAGGTGCAGACCGTCCGGTTTGTACTGGTCCCACCTCCCCCAGAACCGGTTCCAATGCCCCAGGAATTTGAATCCCTCCCTGCTGCACCACTGCTCAAGCCATGTATTCATCTGAGCTATCCTGCGATTCCTACTCTGACTAGCACGTGGCACTGGTAGCAATCCTGAGATTACTACTTTTGAGGTCCTACGTTTTAATTTAGCTCCTAGCTCCTTAAATTCGTCTCTTAGGACCTCATCCCTTTTTTACCTATATCATTGGTACCAATGTGCACCACGACAACTGGCTGTTCACCCTCCCTTTTCAGAATGTCCTGCACCCGCTCCGAGACATCCTTGACCCTTGCACCAGGGAGGCAACATACCATCCTGGAGTCTCGGTTGCAGCCGCAGAAATGCCTATCTATTCCCCTTACAATCGAATCCCCTATCACTATCGCTCTCCCACTCTTTTTCCTGCCCTCCTGTGCAGCAGAGCCAGCCACGGTGCCATGAACTTGGCTGCTGCTGCCCTCCCCTGATGAGTCATCCCCCTCAACAGTACTCAAAACGGTGTATCTGTTTTGCAGGGGAATGACCGCAGGGGACCCCTGCACTATCCTCCTTGCACTGCTCTTCCTGCTGGTCTTCCATTCCCTAGCTAGCTGTGGACCCTTCACCTGCGGTAAGACCAATTCACTAAACGTGCTATTCACGTCATTCTCAGCATCGTGGATGCTCCAGAGTGAATCCACCCTCAGCTCCAATTCCGCAACGCGGTCTGTCAGGAGCTGGAGGTGGATACACTTCCCGCACACGTAGTCGTCAGGGACACTGGAGGCGACCCTGAGTTCCCACATGGTACAGGAGGAGCATATCACATGATCGAACTCTCCTGCCATGACTTAACCCTTAGATACACTTAAATTGGCAACAACAATGCTAAAGTTTACTCACTGATATAGAAGAGAAAAAAGAAAAACTACTCAGCAATCACCAACCAATCACTTACCCCCTTGGCTGTGACGTCACCATTCTGTTTCTTTCTACTTCTTTTTTGCCTTCTCCCTGTAGCTGCACCGGTAGGCCACTCCACGTACCTCCTCGACGCTGCTCCCGACTCAGCGACGCACCTCCACACGAAGATATGTGGCCCTTGCAGATATATTTGGTCAAGATGTTTGATCGTGGAAAGGTTAGGTTCATTCACATTGATCATAGTTTACCTACAGATGTGGAAGGAGTTGAACGTTGAAATGCTTCGATTATTTCTGATGAGTTAGATAGTCTTGTCACAAGTAGATTATCCGACATTGGCTGTACTAGAAACAAGTCAAAGAGAAAGTCAGAATTTAAGCCTGAGTCTGAGTCAGGCAGACAAACAGTCTGAAGGTGCAGTAAGTTCAAATGTAGATCAATGGTTGCCCTTGGAGAAAAACTTTCCTCAGGCTCAGCCTACAATGAGCCTAAGTCCTAAAACAAGTTAGGCAAGTTCTGTTCAAGAGTGAAGGTATCCTCTTCAAAACAGAAAACCAGTGGTTAAGTTTGATTTGGAAGAATAAGTCCATGGGCCAAAAATTCCAGCCTCGCCGGGTCCGTACAGAATGTGCACGGACCTGGCGAGGCCTCGTAAAAGCCAGTGTTTGGGGCAAGATGCGCATGCACTGAAAAACCGGCTTTTCCGATCTGTCAAGACATCCCCGGGAGAAACTCAATCGCATGGGAGAGATTGGCCTATTTGCCCAACTCATGCCCAGCGAACGTCCTTCAAACTTTTGCATAAGCACATAGCTTACATTTACCAACTTAAGAGTTTTAAAACATATAAAAATTAAATTTAAACACTCATTTTTATATTAAAATCCCTGTCCATTAAGGTAAGTTTATTTTTAACATTATTAAAACTCATTAAAAAAATTCCAAAAAATATATTTTTTTCTAAAACATTTAATTACATTTAATTTCAATTAATTTTAAATATGTGAGGTGTTTTATTTACTTATTATGCTGTATTTCGGTGTTTTAGGGGTTTTCTCATTGATAGTAATGTGAGTCCGTACAAACGGAGTTCCCATTTTTATCAATGAGAATACTGCATAGTGATTGGTGGTCCAGGCCCACATGATTCCAGGTTGTACGTACGTACCTGAAAGGCATCTTCCCATGCAAATCTAGGCCTCCGACTGGAATCTCTATGTTCCTCAAGGACCACCAGGTACGTTCATAGATTTTTTGAAGGTCAGAGGCGTTTTTACGAAGGAAGCCTCTGACCGCAATTTCCTCCCCCATATCTTTTGTTGTGTCTAACCATACAAGTTATGTATGATGATTATTTTGTTATGATTACTACCTCATTAAGGAGGGAAAAGTGTAATACTGCTCCACCTAGCGGACTACTGTGGTAATGCAACTACTGATGCAAATAATAATGGATCATATGGCAAAGTTAAATGATGACAGTTTTCTGCGTAAGAACCATCTTGCATAGTGTGTTTGTTCTTGATGTAGTAAGAATATATCACAATAACAAGGTGAGCAATAGCAGATAGGTGGGAGGGAAAGCATGTCTTCAGAACCTCACTGAGCTGGAGGAGACAGTGCTGGAAATCATTGGATGGGTCGTCACTGAGGCCGTGGCGAGTGGCGAGTGGCGAGTGGCAATGTTGAAAGTGTTGGTGATGACGGTGTGCTTATAACTAATCCTTCTTCTCACATCCCACTTCCCTCTCATTGCACAATCTCTTCTCACTTACGAGCTGCTGATGGTGTAAGCATGCACATCTTGCATCGCCAGCGCCCCCCTCCCCCCCCCCCCCCCCCGTCCCCTCACCACAACCTGACCCTTGTGCCTTTCTCCTTTCAGATAACCAAGAAGTGCATCAGCCCAGCCTATCCCCAATGTTGTAAAGGTGGAGAGTGAAGGAGAAGAAGCGGTACCTTCACTCAATCTGACACTCCCAGGCACCAGCTCAGAAAATGGCACTGCGCGGACTTTACAGGGTAGGATAGAGGTGGGATCTGCATGTGGTGAGTCACCGGGCATGAGTGAACTGGAGCCAGGCCAGAGGGAAAGGGTAGCTCAGGGGCCAGCTCCCCGGAGCGCAAGTTTGCTCACGAGTTCTGCTGCACAGGACTCAGATGGTGACTTCGATGGAGTAGCCTTCAGAAGAAGGGTGATGGGCATGCATACAGAAATGCTTGGTGCTTTGGGATGTCCTGAAGTCGTGACAGGTGCTATAGAAATACAAGTCTTTCTTTCTTTTATGTTTCCTGCCTGCCAGAGAGCCTCTGGTCAGTGTCAAGGAGCATGGAAGAGTCCAGCTCCAACATTGCACGGGACTTTGTGCAGAGGTTGGAAGCCTTGATTTCCAGGATGAAAGTTATGTCCAACTCCATTAGAACACTTGTGGACCCAGCAATGATGTTGGGTGTTATGTATGAATAAAGAGTTTGACCAGATACTGTGAGCTCAAAGTAAAGTGTGACCTTAGTCTTTTATTACAGGACTCCAGAGTGCCTCTCCAGCCTGTGAGGCCTCCTGAAGTACAGGTGCTCCCAAAGGATCGTGGGATCTCTTGCGACTCCAGGGGATGAGCCCTCTGGTGGTTAAACAAGGTATTTACAGGTTTACATATATAATAACACTCCCCCCGCTAAAGTCAATAGTGTAACTATTCTCAAGGTAAGTCGATCTGGGCCCTTTCTTTCCCTGGATGATCGTCTTGGTGCAAATGCTGGTTTTGGTGAGTCATTTGTTGGGCCCTCGCTGGGCTGCTGAGCAGCTGGCCTTGCTGGGCTGCCTGGTGTGGTGAGTCCTGCTGGGCTGCTGCGGGTGATGGGTTCTGCTGCGTGGTCAACCGCTGTATCGGTTGCCACTGGTGTGTGTGTTGGGGGGTCAAAAAAGGTAGGGTCTAATGTGGGTTGCTCTGGAAAGTCCGTGAATCTGAGTTTGGTTTGGTCCAAGAGTTTCCTGTAGATGAGTCCATTTGAAAGTGTCATGTATTCTACTGTCATTGTAACACATGTATAAACTGACCTAAGTTGTACACCGTGAGAACACTGACCACTAGATGGTGAACTTGTGGGAGACACTCCTAACCTGGACTTTCAGGTATAAAAGCGAAGCTCCACCCATCTTCTCCACTTCAGTGCTGGCAAATAAAGGTTACTGGTCACAGAGTGACCTTCTCTCTAGTATGGGCCTCGTGTGCATTTGTACTGTATAGCAAGGACATATTATTGGCGACGAGAAACTGGGATTTAAACCACGCGAGCATGGCCACTAGCAGCACAGACGAGAGGTACTGTGTTGGTGATGCTTGGGACGATTTTATTGAGAGGCTACAGCAAAGTTTCGTCACTAAGGAATGGCTGGGACAGGATTCGGCCGACAAACGCAGGGCTCATCTCCTGACGGTTTGTGGATCCAGGGCGTACTCCCTGATGAAGGACCTTCTCGCGCCAGAGAAGCCGGCGGACAAGACTTTTGAAGAGCTCAGTAAGTTGATCGGGGAACACTTTAAACCGGAGAGCAGCATGCACATGGTGAGACACTGGTTTTATACGCATTGGCGGCGAGAAGGGCAAAGCATTCCAGACTTCGTGGCAGACCTCCGGCGACTGGCGAGCCTATGTAAGTTCCCAGATGCATGTAGAGCGGAGATGCTGTGAGACTTTTTTATTGAGGGCATCGGGCACGCTGGGGTTTTCAGGAAATTGATTGAAACCAAAGACTTGACCCTGGAAACGGCGGCTTTAATGGCCCAGACATTTATCTCAGGAGAGGAAGAGATCAGAATAATGTTTGACAAAAATCTTGGCTTAAATGCAGCAAATGGACAGAGAGTCAACATTGTTAACGTGGCACACAGTTCTCCAGGCAGACAGGGGCAATCGGACATGCCCCAGCATGTAGCCGAACCCAAAGGGGGAATTCAACAGAGACAATGGCTAGCTGAACGGCGATTCATGCCATCGCAAGGGACAATGCGGCCAGAAATGTGGCCATCAACACCTGTCAATGGTGCGTTTAAGGACAGTTACAGAGACAGTCAGAGACGATCGACTGGTAATGGACCTTTTGTTTCCAACAACGGCTCATATTTGAGTGTGGAGGCAAACACACAGCCAGAGCTTGCAGGTATCAGCAATATACCTGCAGAAATTGCAACGTCAGCGGTCACTTGCCGCATATGTGCAGGAAGCCTGCAGCCAGGTTGATGTACGAGGAGGACGGGCCCGATGTAAGCCCTACGAGGCCAAATGGACACTGGGGGAAATCGCTGGAAGCTGAAGTTCAGTGAGTTCATGTGGAGCACATATACAGTTCATACACCAGGACGCCACCGATAATGATGAAAGTGCTCCTCAATGGAATCCCAGTGTCAATGGAGCTAGACATGGGGGCCAGCCAGTCCTTGATGAGCATCAAACAGTTCGACAAGTTGTGCGCGTCCAAGGCCAGGAGGCCAAAATTATTGCCGATTGACGCACAGCTACGGACATATACAAAGGAGATCATTCCCGTGCTAGGCAGCGCCACGGTAGTCGTGACCCACAAAGATTCGGAGAACTGGTTGCCACTCTGGATTGTCCCGGAGGGTGGTCCCGCACTGCTGGAGAGGAGTTGGCTTGCTGTCATGAACTGGAAATGGGGCGATGTCAATGCAATTTCTTCTATGGAGCAAATATCATGCTCACAGGTCCTGGACAAATTTGACTCACTGCTTCAACTCGGCATCAGCACTTTCATAGGGACCAAGGTAGTGATTCACATAAACCCAGACGCCAGGCCAGTACACCACAAGGCCAGAGCGGTTCCCTACGTGATGCGGGAAAAGATAGAAGGCGAATTGGACCACCTGCTGAGGGAAGGCATCATCTCGCCAGTCGAATTCAGTGACTGGGCGAGCCCGATTGTGCCGGTGCTCAAGGCGGATGGGTCGGTCAGGATATGTGGTGATTACAAGGCCACCATCAATCGGGTGTCACTCCAAGACCAGTACCCGCTACCAAGACCAGTACCCGGTCTTTGCGACGCTATCCGGTGGCAAACTTATTTCAAAATTGGACCTGACCTCAGCTTACATGACCCAGGAGCTGGCAAGTGAGTCGAAGAAGCTGACCACCATCACGACACACAAGGGGTTGTTTGAGTACAACAGATGTCTGTTCAGGATTCGCTCGGCCGCCGCGATCTTTCAACGAAACATGGAAAATCTCCTCAAGTCGATTCCAAGGACGGTGGTTTTTCAAGACGACATCCTCATCACGGGTTGCGATACTGAAGAACACCTCCACAACCTGGAGGAGGTGCTACACAGACTGGACCAGATAGGTCTGCGACTGAAAAAGGCGAAGTGCGTTTTCCGAACTCCCGAGGTAGAATTCCTGGGGATGAGGGTAGCAGCAGACGGGATCAGACCTACTGCGTCCAAAACGGAAGCGATCCAGAGAGCACCCAGACCCCATAACATGACAGAGCTGCGTTCATTCCTGGGGCTCCTGAACTATTTTGGTAACTTTCCTCCCAAATTGAGCACGCTGTTAGAGCCACTACACGTGCTCCTATCCATAGGCCGCGAATGGGTCTGGGGGGACAGCCAGGAAAGGGCTTTTGACAGAGCATGCAATTTGTTATGCTCCAACAATCTGTTAATGTTATATGACCCATGTAAGAAACTTGTTTCAACGTGCGATGCGCCGGCCTATGGGGTCGGCTGTGTGTTGTAGCATGTTAATGCCAAGGGTCAGTTACAGCCGGTAGCTTATGCCTCCAGAAGTCTGTCCCAGACAGAAAGGGGCTACGGGATGGTAGAAAAGGAAGCACTTGCATGTGTATATGCAGTAAAAAAAATGCACCAGTACCTGTTTGGCAGAAAATTTGAGCTGGAGACAGATCACAAACCCCTAACATCCCTTTTGGCCGACAACAAGGACATAAATGCAAATGCGTCGCCCTGCATACAGAGGTGGGCACTCACGTTAGCCACCTATGACTATACAATTCGGCACAGACTGGGCACTGAAAACTGCGCCGATGCACTCAGCAGGCTCCCACTAGCCACCACCGAGGGGGCAACCGAGCATGCTGCTGAGATGGTCATGGCTGTTGAAGTTTTCGAAAGCGAAGGCTCACCTGTGACAGCCCGTCAGATCAAAGTTTGGACAAATAGAGACCCGCTACTGTCTTTCGTCAAGAAATGTGTCCTGAATGGGGACTGGGCAGCCTCGTACGGGGCATGCCCTGAGGAATTTAAACCATTTCACAGGCGCAAGGATGAACTCTCGATTCAGGCCGATTGCCTACTATGGGGTAACCGAGAAGTCATGTCCCAGATGGGCAAAGAGGCGTTCATCTGAGAACTCCACAATGAGCACCCGGGCATTGTCATGATGAAGGCAATTGCCAGGTCACACGTTTGGTGGCCAGGGATAGATGCAGACCTGGAACTTTGTGTTCGCAGGTACAACACGTGTGCCCAGCTGGGCAATGCGCCCAGGGAAGCCCCCCTTAGCCCCTGGTCCTGGCCCGCCAAGCCATGGTCACGCATCCATGTGGACTACGCAAGTCCTTTCATGGGAAAAATGTTTTTGGTTGTAGTAGACGCTTACTCCAAATGGATCGAGTGTGACATTCTCAATTCAAGCACATCCTCTGCCACGGTAGAAAGTCTACGGGCAATGTTCGACGTCCATGGTCTACCGGATGTCTTGGTCAGTGACTATGACCCGTGCTTTACAAGCATTGAATTCCAGGACTTCATGGCAGGAAATGGTATCAATCATGTCAGAACGGCACCGTTCAAGCCAGCCTCAAACGGCCAGGCGGAATGAGCAGTGCAGATAATCAAACAGGGGATGCTCAGAATCCAAGGGGGTTCCCTACAAAGCCGCCTATCCCGCCTCCTGTTGGCCAATAGATCCCGACCACACTCGCTCACAGGGGTTCCACCCGCTGAGCTGCTAATGAAAATGACGCTCAAAACCAGGTTATCCCTTATACACCCCACCATGATAGAAATTGTTGAGAGCAGGCGCCGGTCACAATGTGACTATCATGACGGGAATGCGAGGGCACGATGTATTGTCAATGACCCTGTCTTTATCCTCAACTACGCTGCAGGGCCCAAATGGCTCGCAGGCACTGTGATTGCCAAAGAGGGGAATAGGATTCTAGTAGTTAAAATTACCAATGGACAAATCTGCCGCCAACACGTGGATCATACAAATAGAAGGTTCAGCAACCCCATTGAAGAAGCAGAGGAAGAACACGATGTAGAGTTCACTCCACCACAGGTGACCGAACACTGGAACCAAGTGGAGGAGAGCTCAGTCACTGTGGGCAGTCCGGACAGGCCTGAGGCACCGCAAACAGCAGACACTCAGGCCAGCGCCCAACAACCGGAGCCCCAACTCAGGCGCTCTACAAGGAAGCGTAAACCACCAGAGAGACTTATCCTGTGATCCCAGTAAGACTTTGGATTACAATGACAGTAGAATTCATGACAGAAAGTTTGACCTGAAACACCCTACTCCCCTCTTTAGCCATGACAGTGTCGGGAAGCCACTTGGGACCTTGTCCATAGTTCAACACAAATACAGGATCATTAATCTCAATTTCACGTGACAAATTTGCGCTATCATATGTACTTTGTTGAAGCCGCCTGCTCTCTACCTGTTCGTGTAGATCAGGGTGGACTAACGAGAGCCTTGTCTTAAGTACCCTTTTCATGAGCAGTTCAGCGGATGGGATCCCAGTGAGCGAGTGCGGTCTCGTGCGTTAACTAAACAGGACTCGGGATAGGCGAGTCTGCAGTGAGCCTTCAGTTACCCTCTTCAAGCTGTGCTTGATTGTTTGCACTGCTCTCTCTGCTTGACCATTGGATGCTGGTTTGAATGGGGCAGATGTGACATGTTTGATCCCATAGCAGGTCATGAACTCTTTGAACTCAGCACTGGTAAAACATGGCCCATTGTCACTCACAAGGACATCAGACAGGCCGTGCGTGGCAAACATCGCCCGTAGGCTTTCAGTGGTGGCAGCGGACATGCTTGCCGACATTTTCTCACATTCAATCCATTTGGAGTATGCATCTACAACCACTGGGAACATTTTACCCAAGAATGGGCCTGCATAGTCGACATGGACCCTAGACCACGGTTTGGAGGGCCAAGACCATAATCTTAGTGGCATCTCCCTGGGTGCATTGCTTAACTGTGAGCATGTGTTACATTTGTGCACGCAGGACTCTAAGTCCGCATCGACACCGGGCCACCACACGTGGGATCTGGCTATCGCTTTCATCATTACAATGCCTGGGTGGGTACTGTGGAGATCACTAATGATAGTGTCCCTGCCCTTTTTAGGCACCACTACCCGATTACCCCACAGAAGACAGTCTGCCTGTATAGACATTTCATCTTTGCGCCGCTGGTACGGCTTTATTTCTTCCTGCATTTCTAATGGGACACTGGACCAGCTCCCGTGAAGCACACAGTTTTTTACTAAGGACAGTAAGGGGTCCTGGCTCGTCCAGGTTCTAATCTGTCGGGCGGTAACGGGTGATTGCTCACTCTCTCGAATGCTTCCATTACCATAACTAAATCTGCGGTTTGTGCCATTTCCACCCCCGTGGTGGGCAATGGCAGCCTACTGAGAGCATCGACACAGTTTTCTGTGCCTGGCCTGTGGTGGATGGCGTAGTTGTATGCGGACAACATGAGCGCCCATCTCTGGATGCGGGCCAATGCATTCATATTTATCCCCTTACTTTCAGAGAAGAGGGATATCAGTGGTTTATGGTCAGTTTCCAATTCAAATTTGAGCCGAAACAGATATTGATTCTTTACCCCATAAACACACGCTAATGCTTCTTTTTCAATCATGCTGTAGGCCCTCTCAGTCTTAGACAGACTTCTGGATGCCTAAGCAACCAGTTGCAATTTCCCAGATTCATTAGCTTGTTCCAATATATACCCGACACCGTATGACGACGCATCACATGCTAGTACCAAACGCTTACATGGATCATACAACACAAGCACTTTGTTTGAGCATAATAGTTTTCCAGCTTTTACAAAGACATTTTCTTGGCTTTTACCCCATACCCATTTGTCTCCTTTACGCAGTAAAGCATGCAGTGGTTCTAACTGTGTGCTGAGACCCGGTAAGAAGTTACCAAAGTAATTCAGGAGTCCTAGAAATGACTGCAGCTCCGTCACGTTCTGTGGCCTTGGTGCGTTCTCGATTGCCTCCGTCTTCAAATCGGTGGGCCTGACACTGTCCACCGCGATTCTTCTCCCCAGGAACTCCATTTCAGGCGCCAGGAAAATGCACTTCGAGCGTTTTAACCTGAGCCCCATGCGATTAAGCCGACTAAGAACCTCCTCCAGGTTCTGCAGATGCTCGACTATGTACTGACCTGTAACCAAGATGCTGTCCTGGAAGACCACTGTGCGTGGGACCGATTTCAGTAAGCTTTCCATGTTTCTCTGGGATTTGATCAGCCGCAGCGATATTCCAAATGGGCATCTATTATAAAAGAAGAGACCTTTGTGCGTGTTGATGCAGATGAGGCCATTTGATGATTCCTCCAGCTCCTGTGTCATGTAAGCCGAGGTCAAGTCCAGCTTCGTGAACGTCGTTCCTCCTGCCAGCATCGCAAAAAGGTCATCTGCCTTTGGTAGTGGGTATTGATCCTACAGGGAGAAATGATTGATAGTTACTTTGTAATCACACAGATTCTGACGGTGCTGTCTGCCTTGAGAACTGGGACAATCGGACTGGCCCACTCGTTGAATTCGATCGGCGAAATGATGCCCTCTTGTTGCAGCCAGTCCAGCTTGATCTTCACCTTCTCTCTCATCATGTACGGTACTGCTCTCGCCTTGTGACGGATGGGTCGTGCCCCCGGAATTAGGTGGATCTGCACTTTTGCTCCTTGGAACTTCCCGATCCCTGGTTCGAACAGCGAGGGGAACTTGTTTAGGACCTGGGCACACGAACTGTCGTCGACGGACGAGAGCGCTCGGACGTCGTCCCAGTTCCAGCATATCTTCCCCAGCCAGCTCCTGCCGAGCGGCGTGGGACCATCGCCCGCTACCACCCAGAGTGGTAACTTGTGCACCACTCCATCGTAGGAGACCTTTACAGTAGCACTGCCGATTATGGGAATCAGTTCCTTTGTGTAAGTTCTCAATTTAGTGCAAATGGGAGTCAGGACTGGATTTGAGGCCTTGCTGCACCACAATTTATCAACAGTCTTTTTGCTTATAATGGACTGGCACACGCCCGTGTCCACCTCCATTGACAGTGGGAGTCAATTTAATTCAACCTTCAGCATTATCGGGGACACTTTGTGGTAAATGTGTGCACCCCATATATCTCTGCCTCCTCAGTCTGAGGCTCTGGTTCATCGTGATCCGCCGTAGATCTGTCCTCCTCTGCAACATAGTGGTTTGCAGGATTAGCAGGGTTTGCAGCTCGCCTGCACATACGTTGGAGATGTCCCATTGTCCCACAGCCCTTACAAACGTACCTTTTGAAGCAGCATGAATGGAAACGATGATCACAGCACCAACAAGGTGTTAATGGCCTTGCATTCATCACCCTTGATGGTGGACTCTGAGACATCTACAGATGTGCAGCTGCAGGCATGTGAGGCCTGCCCTGTACGTTACGATTCGAAAACAACATTACTTTGTTCACAGTACTTGTAGCAGCACTCGTGTGCTGAGAGATTTGCTTGGTATTGTCACTGGTGGCGATGAATGCCTGGTCTATCGCTATGGCTTTACTCAAGGTTGGGGTCTCTGTAGTCATAAGTTTGCGAAGTATTACTTCATGGCCAATGCCAAGTACAAAGAAGTCCCTGAGCATGTGCTCCAAATGTCCTTCAAATTCGCAATGTCCTGCAAGGTGTCCTAGCTCGGCGACATAGCTCGCCACTTCCTGGCCTTCAGACCTCTTGTATGTGTAGAACTGGTACCTCACCATCAGAACGCTTTCCTTCAGGTTAAGATGCTCCCGGACCAGTGTGCACAAGTCATCATACGATTTCTCTGGAGCAAGCAATTCTTCATGAGGCCATACGTTGGTGCCCCGCAAACGGTAAGGAGAATCGTCCTTCGTTTGGCAGTGTTCGCTTCTCCTTCCAGCTCGTTGGCCACGAAGTATTGGTTGAGTCGCTCCACGAAGGTTTCCCAATCATCTCCCTCCAAAAATTTCTCCAGGATGCCCACTGTTCTCTGCATCGTTGCATTGGGGATCATCATCTGTATCTCGTTGCCAGTTGTTATGTATGAATAAAGAGTTTGACCAGATACTGTGAGCTCAAAGTAAAGTGTGACTTTAGTCTTTTATTGTAGGTCTCCAGAGTGCCTCGCCAGCCTGAGACCTCCTTAGGCACAGGTGCTCCATAGGGATTGTGGGTATGATGGGCAATGTTGTAGCTTCCATTACAGCACAAGCGGAAGCGACTCAACATCTGAGTGCTGCCACGCAAGCTCAGACTGATGCTATTGTGGCTGGGTTTACGAGTATGCAAAGGGGCTTGTGGGTTCACGGCAGTCCAGCAATCCTATGGCTAGGAACGTGGAGGCGCCACCCCGGGTGAGTGGCAGTGGCTCCGTGGACCAAGAACTTGCTGTCCTCTCTCAGGATGATAGCATTCCTACTCCCATCACTGCCACTCCGCTGACTGTCAGACTGCTGCTACCCATGGTGAGATAGTGCAGTCTACAGCTGGGCCTTCTAGGCTCAGAGCTGCTTGAGGTCATCCTGAAAGGCCATCTTCAGTGTCCCCCATGGAAAGTCAGCCGCCTTCAACCAACCATGCTTCAGCCAATCGGGTAGCACTGCGTGGGAGCGTTAGAATAGGCAAAGGAACACGAAAGACAGATACCAAGGGAATGCACAAGTGTGATTAGTTGGCGTTGTGTAGTTTTGCATTTATGCATTAATGCATGTTGTATTGCTATCATTTATATTTCTTTGGAATGTTTGTTTTGCAGTGGCTTTCATTTCAGCTTTGTGCCCAAGAGGACGCAGTGATGGTTTCATGACAGAGCAATGGCAAGGTGGGAAATGGGGAGCAACGGGGATCTGGGGTTTCATTCAGGGGAACCAGATTCTGAAGAGGCACTCACGGGATCTGCTGCCTTCTCCTCTTTCTTTCTCTTCCTTTTCTCTCTTCCTTCTCCCTCTTCCTTCTCCACTTCTTCCTTCTCTTCCTCCTCCTGAGGTGGTCATGGAACCCATGATGGCGGGCTGCGCCCTCATGTTGGCCAAGTTGTGGAGGATGCAGCAGACCACCATGAATTTGGATACCCAATCCAGCATGTGCTGCAGGGCTCCATCTGAGCAGTCAACGCAGCAGAACCATTGCCAAAGCACCCTGATGGTCTGCTCAATGAGGTTCCATGTGGCAGCATGGCTCGCATTATATGAGTTCTGGCCACGAGTGGTGGGATTTTGGAAGGGTGTCATCAGCCAGGTGTAGCGGATAGCCCTTGTCTCTGGAAAGCCATCCTCGGGTTTGATGTGGTGGCTGGAAGATTGATGGCACACCTGACTGGTCCAGGAGGAAGGCACTGTTCAGAGAGAAAACAAATAATCCTTTCTTCTGGTGTAGTGAGCTTCAGTGACCTCCTGGATGCATCGATGGATGGCAAATTGTGAGATGTTAGCTATGTCTCCTGCTGCAGACTGGAAGAATCTGCTGATGAAGAAATTGAGGACCACGGTGACCTTGACTGCCACTGGGAGAGCTGTGGTCGCCCTGCTCTCGTGCTGCAGGTTTCGTTGCAGGAGGTGGCAGAGTTTTGTAACCGCCTCTTTGGTGAAGTGGAGCCTCCGAATACAGTTAGGAGCAGTGCTCCCCGAAGACCCTAGGTGGGTAAGGTCTCCTGCTGAGAGCCCTCCCACCCCTCCTCCTCTTCTCTCTGCGAACAGCTTCCCCTCTTCTTTGCTGCCTCTGCCCCATCTCCTTGTCCTACTCGAGTGTGAGGGGGACTGTAAGTGGAGCCCTATGACTGGGAGCAAATGGTGTGAGCAGAATCCTTTAAATCAGAGGCAAAGTGTTCTCCGCTTGCAGCAATACTCCCTGTCACCTCACCAACTTTAAATAACTGGAGAAAGCAGCAAACAGTTTCACAAACTTACACAGAGCCAGTAAAAATCAAAAAGCTAAGTTAGCTGAAAGTTGTTGCTGATCCATTTAAGTAGCGCTGCTGGGCTTCCCAAGTGCAGCTGAACACATGTTCAGCTGTTTGTGTTTTGGAGAGGGCGTTGAATGGATTGGGGATGCCCAAAATGGCAGTGGATGCAACAAATCAGCTTTGTACACTGATTGATGTCATGATCTGCCTCATTACCATTTTTATAGTGGGTGCAGGCAACGTCCACGCTGCTCACCTGCCCAAAATGGCGGCCACCACTGGACGCGCCAGAAGTGGGCAGAAGCGAGGCAGCCGCCAATTTTTTTTGCCGAAACGGTCTTAACAGCCGGTGCTGAGATGCCGAATTTCCCGGCCAAAATGTTCTAGGGGTGTGGTCGGACCCCAAGAATGTTTTGACTTGCTCTCAGCAAGAAGAAAGGTTAACTATGGGATATGTTTTGGTGTGTGAAGAACAAAAATTACTCAATGCTCGATCAGATATTGGTGGAACATATGAAACAGAAATTGTGCAAGATTTGGCAATTTCCTCAAAAGTTGCACAAATAACGTTGCATAGACTTTGGGTTATTGTTAGTTATTGATGATTAAGTAGGGGACTTCCTGACAGGTAGAAGGGATGCAGCCCTCCGAGTGACTGTTGTTAAGCGAGCACAAGGAAATGAAGATTATACTTGTGGACTGACGGCAAGACAGCTCAAACAATCTTTCATCCAATTTAAAAGCAGGCAGCATTAGCATGTTTAGGGAAGACACTTTTCAAATGGGACATTAGCTAGCACAGCATGAGATCGAGGGGCAGAAATTCAGGCCCACCAGAAACCTACCGCACTTACTGTCTTTTTCTTGCCATTACCGCCGCTATGGTTGCGGCGGCCATTGGATCAACTTTCAACGATTTTTTGAAAAAAATGTTGGATAGCGGTAATGAGCGGCGGGAATCGGGACTTTACAATAGTGTGGGTGGGTAGCTTGGATTGCAACTATCACTGGGAAATTCACCCTTCTGCTGATTTCCAGCTAACGAGCCAGCTGCTCCCTGGCCTTCTTAAAGACCAGGGTTTGCAGCTAGGCCCTGAGGAGGGCAGGTCTTGCAGTGAAGGCCATGGTTGATGCTGCTGTACCAAGGAGGGTCGATTCTCGGCCACGGAGCTAGAGACCTTAATGCAGAGGCCAGACCTAGGCCTAGAGTGACTCAGAGTCCGCCGTGGGGCGCGAATGCGTATCCATTAACACCATGTTGGCGCTGCAGGGGCAGCCATAGAGCTCATCAAAGTAGATTCAAGCCCTATGGGGCACCTCTAGTGAATGTGCAAACGATCTCTGACTCACCACGTGGCAGAGACAGGAGACGACGATCACGATGAATGAGCAGGGAGAGGCAACTGAACCTGAGGATGAAGAGGAAATATATGGGATACACACCTTCGCCACCAAAAGTCCTCCGATAATGTTAAAGTTTAACTTAACGGCACTCCAGTCTCCATGAACTAGACACGGGGGCAAGTCAATCAGTTATGAGCCAGAAGGCTTTCGAGAGGCTTGAAGCGACAAAGCACAGTGACCTGAGCTGATCCCGATTCAGGCAAAGCTGTGCACCTACACCAAGGAACTGATACCAGTTATTGGTAGTACGGACATAAGAGTATCCCATGAGGGAGCAATGCATGATTTACCACTGTGGATTGTTTCAGGTGATGGGCCAACGCTGCTTGGCAGGCGGTGGATGGGGAAGATTTAATGGAACTGGGAAGACCTCTCCATACCTTCTCCGGCGAACGAGGCCTCCCTTTCCCAAAGGCCGAGCAAACCCCCATTTCCAGCTGAACCAGGCATCAAAGTGCAGATCCATTTGCGGATCCCCAAGGCACAGGCCGCTCATCACGACCACGAGTTCAACCGAGCAGCGGTACAGGCACGGTACCCACCACCCAAAGCCGATGACCCTTTCCCGACGATGAAAGAAGCTGCAGGTCGACCATGCGGAGCGGGACTCTGGCCAGAATGATCCGAATACATCTTCCCGATGCCAGAGGCAAAATACCTGGGGAGGAAGATCATAGCAGTCGGCATCATGGACACGGACAAAAGAGCGTCCAGACCACGGGACGAGAAGGCATCCAGAACATGGGACAAAGGTGCATCCAGACCACGGGACGAGAGTGCGTACAGGCCACGGGACGAGAGAGCGTCCAGACCACGGAAGGTCGCCGCAACGGAACAGAGGAATGTGTCGCCCAGCAAAGAAGACGACTGGATTTGGGGCAAAGGTAAAGGGGCGGCTGTGGTGAAGGCCAGGAACCCACTACGCTCAAATAAATTGTGTGTACCATGTAACCCATGTGAGCGGGTCCTTCGCGACCAATGATGTACCATTGTATGGGGTTGGGGGTACCTTACAACAAGCCAAAGTAGCGGGCGAACATCAATCGGTCGTATATGTATCTGACAAAGTATTCATAGCAAGTGAGATGTTATCACACGGGGTCGGGAGTGTAGTGCAGCAAGCAAAAGTAGTGGGCGAGCCCCAAACAATTGAACATGTATCAAATAAGTTAAACAAAGCAGCAGCCTGTGTTCACGGGACTAAAGAGACGTACCAAAGAGTGTCCCAATATGTGTTCGAGTCAGACAAGCTTTTCATCCCACAAGCTTGGGAGAGCAGAGGCACCATTATCGATGCATTGTTTCGAGAATGTCCAATACTGTCTGTGCACTGTAACATGATCCGCCATGGGCCAGGCACATAGAGTGGCACCGATGCTCTCAGTTGACCACCATTGCCCACCACCGGGGTGGAAACAGCGCAGCCTGCAGACCCACTCGTGGTCGTGGAAGTGCTAGAAAATGAGGAGTCAACCGTAACTGTGATGTATGTAGCACTCAAATCACTGACTCCACACAGTCTGGTGTTGTAGTAACTGCTGTGACCTTGGACCTTTATTATGTAACTCCAGAGTGCCCTTCAGGTGTGGTGGTCAGCCTTTTATACTCTGTCTCGCAGGTACTTTCGGGTCTCCCACCACAGTGCCCCCTGTGGCGCACCATTGTAAATATACATTTAATGTACATGGACAATACATAACATCTCACTCACCCCTCCAGTTCCAAAAGCAAATTGCCGGTAACCTCGGCCTGGTTTGTCCTGGTTGATTTGTGAGTGTGAGTCCATGACCATCTACTTCCCCCCCTCCCCCCCATGTAGAGATTATGCTTGCGATCTGGTGCAAGCATGTGGTATTTGCAGTCCTTACATAGGTGATACAAGTACACAAACGTAACCTCCAGTAGAAAGCAGGTACACATGGACGGTACATTAGTATGCGTTGAAGAGTTATATCAAAAGGTTGCAGGTACACTGAACAGTTATTAAATCTCAACTCCACTGGGTGAGGTGTGGTGGCGGCATACTGCCCCTTTTTGCCCGAGGTAATGGGCTGCGCTGAGACAGGGTATGGCAACTGGCGCGTTGCCTCTGTTCTCTGAAAATAGTTGCCTTTTGCGGCTTGTCTGCAGCCGCTGAACAATTGCATAAATCACATAAAATCAGAAATCGCATGAATCCATTAGTCATGTTAGTCACAGATCCATTCACCCTTTTATGTGCACTGTGATATTAACTCTTTTCACCAATCATATCAATCATTTTAATCACAGTAATTATTTTAGCTTCATAATATTAACTCTTGTCATAAATCACGTCATCATATAAATCACAGTCATCATCTTGACTCACTCTTGCCCTTACAAAAGTCTCTTTGTGGGGACCGCCAATGGTTTAAGGCCCCTTTAAGACTCCCGGATACATTTCCCTTTTAAGACGCCATTTTGATTTTTCCACGAGGTTTCTACTGGGCGCCGCCATTTGAGGTGTTCTGCTGGTGCCTGCCTGCCTCTCTCTGCAGAACTCTGCTGCCACGAGCTCGCTGTGCTGCTGCCTGCTCTCCCTCTCTCTCTCCCTCTCTCTCTCTCTCTCCCCACAACCAGCTGGCGACCAAAGCGGCCCGGAAGAGCGCTCCAGCCATGGGCGGAGTGAAGAAGCCTCATCGCTACAGACCCAGCACCGTGGCTCTGAGAGAGATCCGCCGCTACCAGAAATCCACCGAGCTGCTGCCTGCTCTCCCTCTCTCTTCTCCAGCTCGGTCGGCACTGCTGCTGGTTCCAGCGCCTCTTTCTCACTCTCAGACTTTGCAAGGGAGAGTCGACGGCCACCGCTGCTCTGCCCAACCTCACACACGCTTCCTTCGCTGCCATCCGATCCAAAGGTGGACGCCTGCTCTGCTGTGAACACGGGGGACAGCGGTCTGTGGAGGAATGAAGTCTTCCCAGCTCCCACGGACCTTCCCCATCCATCTCCTGCCGAGTAGCGTCGGCCCATCGCCTGCAATGATCCACAAAGGTAAACCGTGCGTCTCACCACCGTGAGATACCTGCACATCCGCTCTGCCGAGAACAGGTATCAGTTCCTTGGTGTAGGTACGCAGCTTCGCCGTGACCGGGACCAGCTTGGGTCGTGCAGCTGGGTTGATCCACAGTTTATCAAAAGTTTCCTGACTCATCAGTGACTGACCCGACCCCGTGTCCACTTCCATACTCACTGGGACTCCGTTAATCTTGACTTCTATAATCACTGGGGCTGAATCATCGGTACACGTATACAGTCCAAACGCATCATCTTCTTCTACCTGGGGCTGGGATGCCCGTCGAGCCAAGCTGCAATGCTCCTCGCTGGATAGCAGATCATCTACCATCTCCTCAGCCACACGGTGAGTCGTGTTTCTTTTGCACATACGCTGAAGGTGGCCTTTCGTGTGACAGGTATTGCACGTATACTCCGCAAACCTGCACCGGTGAGCCCCATGGCTTCCTCCGCAGCACCAGCATGGTGCTACTTGATTAGCCCCCCTGGGCGGACTCTGAGTTCCAGGACCCTGAGGTCCGTGCTCTCTGCCCTGGGCAGAGCCATGTTCTGCAGTTTTGTCCGTGACGGGCGCTATCCTGTGAATAGTACCTGCTGGGTTCGAGACCGTGTGGATCATCTGCTTGGTGCTGCAAGTCGAGATCATAAATGCCCGACTGATGGCTTGCTGCAGGCTGACTGTAGATTCAGTAGATAGAAGCTTGTGAAGGAGACCCTCATGGCCAATCCCCATAACAAAGACGTCTCGCAATGCCTCGTTAAGGTGTGTGCCAAAATTGCACGCGCCGCAAGTCTCCTGATGTCCGCAGCATATTTGGTGACATCCTGGCCCTCAGGTCTGCAGTGGTAGTAGAATTTGTGCCTGGCCATGAGGATGCTCTCCTTTGGTTTCAGTTGGTTACGAATGAGTTCAATCAGCTCCTCATATGACTTGTCCTTGGCTCTCGCGGGTGCCAGCAAATCCCTGACGAAACGGTAAACCTCCTCGCCACAACTGGAGAGCAATATCGCCTTACGCTTCTCTATCAGTGCGTTCGTGTCCCCTGTCAGGTCGTTTGCTATAAAATAGTACTCGAGCCTTTCAGTAAAGGCATCCCAGTCATTATCCTCTGTGAAATCCTTTAGAGTGCCCAAAGTAGCCATGGTTGCACGAAGAGCTCGTCCGTGTCCTTGTTGCCAATTTGTGATGTATGTCGCACTCAAATCACTGACTCCACACAGTCTGGTGTTGTAGTAACTGCTGTGACCTTGGTCCTTTATTGTGTAACTGCAGAGTGCCCTTCAGGTGTGATGGGCAGCCTTTTATACTCTGTCTCGCAGGTACTTTCGGATCTCCCACCACAGTGCCCCTTGTGGCGCACCATTGTAACTATACATTTAATGTACATGGACAATACATAACAGTAACGGCCCCCCAGTTTAGGACCTGGACCAGCCAGGATCCCATGTTACCGCCTGCCAGAGGTGATGTGGCAACCTATCCGCCAAAGAGACGATAGACCCATCCCAACGTTGCAAAGCAAGGCAGGGCGGCTACACAAAGTCGGTGGTCCGAAGCCCCCATACTACAGCCAAATGTCCACGGGGACCACTAGGCCTCCTGCCACTACCGAAAGTCTCAAGGCCATTGTGGCCATCCTGGGCTTCCAGACCTCAGGGTCAGCGACAATAGCCCGGAGCAAGGAGCCCAAATCACTAAACCTAGCACCACGCGTGTCACGGTAGACTCCTTACAGACCCGGCTATCCTGGATGTTATGCAATCACCAGACTGAATCACTCAGAACCGAGCCTTCCGCATGCCATCAGCAGAGAATGCACCATAAGTGCACGGCCCCTCCACGCGACATCAGAATAAGTGATGTAGACCATGTTCAGGGCCCCAGTTGGGCCGCTAGCACTGCATTAGCCAAGTGGAGGGACTGGAGTGTATGTGATGAAAACGGGGCGTTTGATTGTGAAACTATGTACTGGGCTAATGAGTAAAACAGTTGGACAAGACCAAACTGTGAACGTTAGATAACCAGGAACCACTGTGAAAGGACCTGGCCCCCAGTGACCCACTAACACGATCAACTTCGCCGTCAACCACGAGGATGAACCCACCACATCAGGGCTTCAACCCAGGCGATCGACCCCGAGGGTGCGGGGGGCCAGATTGCCTCAACTTGCAAATAACTTGCAAAATAAGACTTTGAGGGGAGTGATGTTATGTATGTATGTAGACCTTACCCTAATGTAAGACTTGCCACTAGGGGGCACACCTGTGGGAGACCTAAGGGTCACCTGTGCACCCTGGGGCAAGCAGGTATAAAAGGTGATTCGCCATGCTGCTTCCTCACTCTAGAGTCTGAATAAAGAGACCAAGGTCACAACCGTTTGAGCTTGCAATATAGTCCTGTGAATTTATTCTGAACATAACACCAATGAGAAGCAAAGACTGTAAGAGAAGGGATATCCATCTGTGGCTAACTCAGGAAATAAGGGATGGTATCAAATTGAAAACAAGGGCATACAATATGGCCAAGACTAGTGGGAGGCCAGAGGATTGGGAAACTTTTAAAAGCCAGCAAAGAATGACTAAAAAAATAATAGAGGGAAGATAGATTATGAATGTAAACTAGCATGAAATATAAAAACAGATAGAAACATAGAAAATAGGTACAGGAGTAGGCCATTCGGCCCTTTGAGCCTGCACCACCATTCAACAAGATCATGGCTGATCATTCACCTCAGTACCCCTTTCCTGCTTTCTCTCCATACCCCTTGATCCCTTTAGCCGTAAGGGCCATATCTAACTCCCTCTTGAATATATCCAATGAACTGGCATCAACAATTCTCTGCGGTAGAGAATTCCACAGATTAACAACTCTCTGAGTGAAGAAATTTCTCCTCATCTCAGTCCTAAATGGCTCACCCCTTATCCTTAGACTATGTGCTCTGGTTCTGGACTTTCCCAACATCGGGAACATTCTATCTGCATCTAACCTGTCCAGTCCCGTCAGAATTTTATATGTTTCTATGAGATCCCCTCTCATCCTTCTAAACTTCATTGAATACAGACACAGTCAATCCAGTCTCTCCTCATATGTCAGTTCTGCCATCCTGGGAATCAGTCTGGTGAACCTTCGCTGCACTCCCTCAATAGCAAGAACGTCCTTCCTCAGATTAGGAGACCAAAACTGAACACAATATTCCAGGTGAGGCATCACTAAGGCCCTGTACAACTGCAGTAAGACCTGCTCCTACACTCAAATCCCATAGCTATGAAGGCCAACATACCATTTACCTTCTTCACCGCTTGCTGTACCTGCATGCCAACCTTCAATGACTGATGTACTATGACACCCAGGTCTCGTTGCACCTCCCCTTTTCCTAATCTGCCGCCATTCAGATAATATTCTGCCTTTGTGTTTATGCCACCAAAGTGGATAACCTCACATTTATCCACATTATACTGCATCTGCCATGCGTTTATACATTATACTGCATTTGCCCACTCGCCTAACTTGTCCAATTCACCCTGCAGCCTCTTAGCGTCCTCCTCACAGCTCACACCGCCACCCAGCTTAGTGTCATCTGCAAACTTGGAGATATTACACTCAATTCCTTCATCCAAATCATTAATGTATATTGTAAATAGCTGGGGTCTCAGCACTAAGCCCTGCAACACCCCACTAGTCACTGCCTGCCATTCTGAAAAGGACCCGTTTATCCCGACTCTCTGTTTCCTGTCTGCCAACCAGTTCTCTATCCACGTCAGTACATTACCCACAATACCATGTGCCTTAATTTTGCACACCAATCTCTTGTGTGGGACCTTGTCAAAAAGCCTTTTGAAAGTCCAAGTACACCACATCCATGGTTCTCCCTTGTCCATGCTACTAGTTACATCCTCAAAGAATTCTAGAAGATTTGTCAAGCATGATTTCCCTTTCAGAAATCTATGCTGACTTGGACCGATCCTGTCACTGCTTTCCAAATGCGCTGCTATTTCATCTTTAATAATTGATTTCAACATTTTCCCTACTAGTAAGAGTTTCTACAGGTACATAAAAAGAAAAAGTGTGGCTAAAGTAAACATTGGTCCCCTAGCGAATGAGACTGGGGAATTAATAACGGAGAACAGGGAAATGGCAGAGATGTTGAACAAATATTTTGTATCAGTCTTCATGGTAGAAAACACTAAAAACATCCCAATAGTGGATAATCAAGGGGCTATCAGGAGGGAGGAACTTAATACAATCAATATCACTAATGAAGTAGTACTCGTTAAAATAATGGGACTAAAGGCGGACAAATTCCCTGGACCTGGCTTGCATCCAAGGGTCTTAAAGGAAGTGGCTGCAGAGATAGTGGATGCATTGGTTGTAATCTATCAGAATTCCCTGGATTTTGGGGAGGTCCCAGCGGATTAGAAAACCGTAAATGTAACGCCCCTATTTAAAAAAGGAGGCAGACAAAAAGCAGGGAAATATAGACCAGTTAGCCTAACATCGGTTGTTGGGAAAATGCTGGACTACAATATTAAGGAAGCAGCAGCAGGACATTTGGAAAAGCACAATTCAATCAAGCAGAGCCAGAATGGTTTTATGAAAGGGAAATCATGTTTGACAAATTTGCTGGAGTTCTTTGAGGATGTAACGAGCAGGGTGGAGAAGGGTTACCAGTGGGTGCGGTGTATTTGGATTTCCAGAAGGCATTCGATCAGGTGCCACAGAAAAAGTTAAGACACAACATAAAAGTTCACGGGGTTGGGGGTAATATATTAGCATGGATTGAGGATTGTCTAAATAACAGAAAACAGAGAATCGGGATAAATGGATAAATTTTCCGGTTGGCAAACAGTAACTAGTGGAGTGCCTCAAAGATTGGTGCTGGGGCCTCAACTATTTACAATCTATATTTATGACTTGGATGAAGGGACCAAGTGTAATGTAGCCATATTTGCTGATGATACAAAGATGGGTGGGAACGCAAATTGTGAGGAGGACACAGAAAATCTACAAAGGGACATAGACAGGCTAAGTGAGTGGGCAAAAAATTTGGCAGAAAAAATTTGGTAGAAAAAATAGAAAAGCAAATTAAAATTTAAATGGAAAAAATTGCAAAGTGCTGCAGTTCAGATGGTTCTGGGGGTCCTTGTGCATGAAACACAAAAAGTTAGTATGCAGGTACAGCAAGTAATCAGGAAAGCAAATAGAATGTTGGCCTTTATTAAAAGGGGGATGGAGTATAAAGCAAAGAAGTCCTGCTACAATTGTACATGGTATTGGTCAGGTCACACCTAGAGTACTGCTTACAGTTTTGGTCTCCGTATTTAAGGAAGGATATACTTGCATTGGAGGCTGTTCAGAAAAGATTAACTTGGTTGATTCCGGAGATGAAGTGGTTGATTTATGAAGATTGGTTGAGTAGGTTGGGCCTATACTCATTGGAGTTCAGAAGAGAGGTGATCTTATCGAAACATAGATAATGAGGGGGCTCGACAATGTGGATGCAGAGAGGATATTTCCACTCTTAGGGGAAACTAAAACTAGGGGGCATAGTCTCAGAATAAGGGGTCACCCATTTAAAACTGAGATGAGGAGCACTTTCAGAGGGTTGGAAATCTATAGAATTCTCTGCCCCAGAGAGCTGTGGAGGCAGGGTCATTGAATATATTTAAGGTGGAGATAGACAGATTTTTGAGCAATAAGGGAGTAAAGGGTTATGGGGAGCAGGCAGGGAAGTGGAGCTGAGTCCATGATCAGATCATCCATGATCTTATTAAATGGCGGAGCAGGCTCGAGGGACCAAATGGCCTACTCCTGCTCCTATTACTTATGTTCTTATCCTTGTCTTATTTCCCACCTTCACTGTATAGTCACTGAAGCAGCAGTTCATTTTTGAAGCCTCTTTATATATATATATATATATATATATTGTGTGTTCTCGCAATGGAGGTTCCCTTTCATCTCACAGTTACAGCTGCATGTCAGGGACAAATACTTGGGCACTCATTTCTGCTGCATCATCACAGTGGTACTCACCAACAATTCTTTGTTTTGCCGGCCAAACTGGCTCACAATAGAATGGAGGGAAGGAGGACTGGTGGTGGCAATGCAGAGATACAGGTCCTCACACCTTTGGAGGAGAGGGTTGAGGCTCTCGTGGGCAGACATGTTGCCTTCCCCGTGACCTGCGGAACTGCCGATGCCGATGCGGGTAAGAGAAGGCCCTCCTTTAATGCTATCTCTCCCTGAATACTCCAGCGCCTACTGTGCCTTTCCCTCTGAACGTGTGCTCATTGCAGCCTCCATGCGTCAATCACCTATCTCTCCCTCACGGCAGCCCTTGTGCCATTAATGCTTGCAGATGAGAGACTGAGTGGCAGCCGAGGCGAGGGAGAGGCTCCTCCTGAAACATCGTCGCGAGGTCTGGAGGGGACCCTTGAGGACCCTTGAGATGTCTACATCTTGACAGCATGGAGGACATTGAGGGCTCCAGCCTTGCTGGCACCCTTGATCACACTGCATCTTTTGGGGACATCTCCGATGAGGAAGAGGAGGACATTGCTGGCACCACCGCGTCACTGCTTGCACTCACATGTGCCAGCTCAGATACTGGGAGTGCGCGGTCCGAACTATTGCAGATAGTACAGGGGTCTGCAATACCCAGTGCTGCTCCAGGGCCTAGAGGGCTGCAGCATGGTGACGGGGCAAGGCAACCTCAGGTGCCATCTCTCTGAGGGTGGGGGCAAGTCTCAGAAGAGCCCATCGATGTTGAAGCTTATGAAAGAAGGATGGAGGCCACGCATTCCCAGATGTTGGGGGCAGTGGCAAGGGTGGTGAAGAGGCTGTCGTACGTGGTGAGGAGCGTGGAGGAGTCCGCCTCCCGCATTGTTGACAGCTCTGCGCACACCATGGAGACCATCATTGCCAGTGTGCAGGCGATGGTGGACTTCCAGAGTGACCGTGTGGATCCAGCTGTGAGGCCGCAACCTGCAAGTGATGTGGCAGCTGCCATTGCAGCACAGGCACGAGGGAACGAGCGTATCGGTGCTGTTTTGGAGAGGATGGCCGCGACTCTGTAAGAGTCGACGGAGCGTATAAGTGCTGTCATATCTGGTGGCTTTCAGACTCTGGCTGCTCTCATGCAGTCTCAGCTGGATGCCACCCAACACCTCAGTGTTGCCTTCACGGCTGGATCCACCACGGGCCACGGGGGAACTTCCAGCGTGGCGTCATAGCACTGACCTGACTTCCCTCAGCTTGGTGGTGCTGGTAATGTGCCATATCCAGTGAGTGACACAGGCCCCTCGAACCAGGATACGGATGATGCGTTCCCTCAGGATCACAGCATTCCTGGCCCCATACCTGTCACTCCATCAGTGCTTCCAAACATGGAGTCACCTGAGCCAAGACAAACTGAACCTCCCAGGAGGGTGCTGACCAGTCTCCAGCCGGCCCTTCCAGGGCCAAAGCTGGTCCAGGGCATCCTAGAAGGACATCTGCAGCTTCCACACACGGAACACAACAGCCTTCCCATGAGGCAGCCACAGGGGAGACACTGAGGTGCCGTAGGATAGGCACACGTAAGAGGGGTTGTAAGGAAATGCACAAGGGTCACAAATGATGTTCTAGGTTTTTTTGCACTGTTTTTTGTTGTGTGAGTTTCTTGCTATGATTTTGATGATGTAGTAAATCTTTAATTTTTGCACCTATATCTGGGCAGGTGTATAATGTGACAGTGGGCACTCGTTGGGATGGCCATGGAAAATAGAAACTGAAGGCTCATGTAGGAATGAAATGATTAAATCGAGCAGCAATCAGCCGGGTCTGCACTTCCCTTGCAGTGTTGGGATGGCAACCATGCCTCCTGGGTGGCTGGCAACGCGCATCCTGGTCAGCCTCTTCTCCTCCACCTCCTGCTCCTACATCTCATCCTCCTCCTCCTCCTCCAGCAGTGGTACTGCTGGATCAACCTCCAGCGGCTGTCCCCTCATGACAGCCAGATTAGCCAGACTGCCACGCATATGGAGACTCGTTCAGGCGAGTACTGCAATGCTCCACCAGAGCGGTCCAGGCAAGGGAACCTTTGTTTCAGCATAGCAATGCAGTGCTCAATAATGCACCTGGTGGCAGAATGAGCGTCGTTGTAGGAATGCTCGCCAGCAGTCCTGGGGTTCCGAAGGGGAGTCAGCAGCCAAGTGGACAGGGGATATCACTTGTCCCCAAGCAGCCACCCACAATCCTGATTTGGCCCGGTGAAGACGGCGGACATACTGCTCTGGTGTAGGAATCGTGGCTGCTGCCTGGGTACCCGGCATCAACTGCCAGGATCCTGCGCTGGTGGTCGCACACCAGCTCCACATTCAGGGAGTGGAATCCCTTTCTGTTCATGAATATCTCTGGATGGTGTTGTGGCACCCTCATCCTGACATGTGTGCAGTCGATGGCACCCTGTGCCCTGGGGAACCCTGCAATCCGGACAAATCTGGCCTGCAGCTCCACCTGCTTCTCCTTGTTCATCAGGAAGGAGATATATTGCAGTCTTCTCTTATAGAGAGCGTCGGTCACCTGCCGGCTGGAGCGATGGGCGGAGAATTGTGATATATTTGAAATGTCTGCAGTTGCAGACTGGAAAGAGCTAGTAGCATAAAAGTTGAGAGCTATGGTCACTTTTGTCTCCACGCTGAGAGCTGTCTTAAGCCTTGCATGAGGCTCCTGATCTGGCCGCAGGAAATAAGAACATAAGAAATAGGAGCACGAGTAGGCCACCTGGCCCCTCAAGCCTGCTCCGCCATTTAATAAGATCATGGCTGATCTGATAAGACAGTTCCCTCAGGATGTCCTTCCTAAATCGAAGTCTTCGCAGACATTGCTCATCGCTGAGCTCCAGGAAGGAAAACTGACATCGGTACCCTTGCACGGTCGGGCCTCCTTCCCCCAGGTCTATGCTGGGCCCCTCTGATGGCAACTGGCTGAGCGCCTTCTCCCTCTTCCTGCTTATATTCCGGAGCCTCTGCAGGCTGCTGCTGGCAAGGCTCCTGGCCCAGTATGTGGTGCGGGGCGTCAGCGTACCTGACCCTCCCCCTGATGCCAGCTCCCTCCAGGCCAGCCTCTCGACATTGAAGTCTGCGCCCATTAGCAGGCCTTTCTACATGTTGGGCAGCCATGGCTGCTGCCTCCCTTGTCCGCTGCCTCTGGATCCGTTGCTGACAGCGCCTCCTTCTCCAGCGTGCCTCCCTGCCTCTCACCATGTGGACCAGGAGTTCCCCTGCCAACACTGAGCCCAATAAGTCTGCAGGCTGGACCCTCACTAGGAGACCTCTGTGGAACAGAGAATGAGGCCCACAAGCCACGACTAATCACTGAGAGTGAAAAACTTTTCCAACTCTCCAAAAGTTCTCAGAAGTCCGCTGGCGTTTTTTCAGATCACTGCAAAGAACTCCGCAAGATTTTCGTCACAATAAACCCGATCCCAACACACTTCCCTTTCTCCTCCATGGGCGGTCTCAAGCAGCCCCGCAAAGTGTACCGACTCAAAAAGCTGGCGGGGGCACTGTCACAAAAGAGGCAGGCTTTTTTATGCTGAATATGGGTGCCGGGGCGGAGCGGCAGTGGTGCCCGCTCTGATTGCGTCATCACGGCCTCAAGCCCCATACCGCCACAGAGGTCGGGGCGGAAGTGGACACCGCCCCAAAAACTCCCGCGCTAAATATCGGTTGTATTCGACTGAAAAGCGACAGCCATTGGATTCTGCCACCTGGCCGCCGCAATGGTAACGGGCCTTATCGGGACCCTGAATTTCAGCCTCCTCGGCTGCTAATGGCAACAACTGCTGCTGATGAGAAAAGGCCACATATAATGCAAAGCACAGAAAGGTGATGGCAAGGGTAGTGTAAGGATTACTAAATGCCTAGTCCCCCTGTTACACAGTTCTTTGACGTCAGGATTTATAAGAACAAAATTACACACGGCGCATGTTTTTTGGCTCAACCAAGATTTGTTTGTTTTATTGAACATACACACACAATGACTTCCCAGTATAAATCACTACGATCGATGTGGGACTAACAAACCCAGAATACAAACCCCGACGAAAAGATCATTTGCATTGGCACAACTTGACATAGTTAAACCCGCCCGTGATTTGACTGTTACACATAAAGTTACCCAGACCCACACACAAAACCCTTCGATGATTTGACTGTTACATATAAAGTTACCCAGACCCACACACAAAACCCTTCGATGATTTGACTGTTACATATAAAGTTACCCAGACCCACACACAAAACCCTTCGATGATTTGGCTGTTACCTATAAAGTTATCCAGACCCAAACACAAAACCCTTCGCTGATTTGGCTGGAACAAACATACAATCACCAATTCCTCGGCTGTCTCCTGAGGTTGACTGTAGGCCCTTTCCTCGGTTGCAGCTTGTGTCCCAAAGACAGGCTGGCGTCTGTTGCTGTTCCTGTACTGCTTCTGTACTGCTGAGTCTTTTGCCTTCGAAAATGGGTCTTCTTTATATCAAAAAACAACTTACAATCTTGGAACAGATTTAACACGATGGTCGCATCAAATGTGAGCTCTTGATGGCTAATTGTTCCTCATCTAGAGTCACTGTCCATGATTACCATGGCCCCCGCCTGTCTGTAGGGTGAGGCCCTTTACAAAACAACCTTCTCAAGGTGACTTCATTGTTGGTTTCTAGTAACATTCACAACCAAATGGCTCAGGGTCCGGTCCATTGTCCAGGCCGACCCTGATACCAGCCTTTCTGGAGCCACAGTCCAGGGTACGATTCTTAAACAATGTAACCCCTTAAGGTAAATGAATATATGAATGTCCCTGTATCTTTTCAGACAGGAAACCATTGAAGGTGTGAATGTCTCATTTCTGCTGCCATTGTCTGGTGATTTAGTTCAATGGCAGATATCCTGTATCATAGTCCGTCATGATGTCTGATGGTTTGGCTGCAATGTAAGAATTAATTCTTTCCTACCCAGCTCTTTTTGCAAGATGTGATGCAGTTCTGAGTTTTTATATTCAATTGTCCAATTTTTACCGTTGTGGGGGGAGCAAGGATCCTACAGTAGAGAATGGAGCTCTTTAACAGATAAAGGTGGTGACACCATATGGACAATGCATTGACTGCAATATTACAGCATGAGTAGCTTTAACTGTATATGGGAAGCACAAACTAGGCCAGATGTTAACAAGTTGCTGCTTCTCAGCATTTGCTGCTAAAAATCAGAAATATCTTTAAACAATACACCTCAGCAAAGCTTATCAGTGACTGGTTCTTATTAAGTTTAGTCATGTAGTTTTATTTAAACTATTGGGAAGCTTCTGCTATTCTTCTAGGCTGGTATATATGGAAGCAGTATGCAAGGAATCAAAGTAAAGCAATTGTATTTATGGAGGTGGGACCAAGCAACTGTACCTACCTGATCTTAGGAAGGGGTTTATGCTCAAACTCAATGTTTTTGGCTGAAACCAGTGGTCAAGATTGGGAGCATTAGATTCAGATTCCTTCATTAACTTTCTAAAGGAATTTCAGGTTTTTGAGTGGCACGAGTAGCCATCTCATGTATCTGGCTCAATGTAAAGTAGCTGAACTGGCCAAGCCACACAATGCAAAGTCAAGACCCAGCTAAAATGAGCTATTTCAAATAGATCTGAATTTGAATATAGGCATGTTTTTCTATCTTGTTCACCTGAAGCTCTACAGCAGACAGTTAGTGAATTTGATTCTGGTGATTTTTGAACGATAAGGAAAGTCAAAGGTTATGGGGAGCGGGCCCTTATGTTCTGATGTTACACCCCACCCTCACCCCTACTGAGTTATATCTTGGATTTCAGCACAGGCATTCCCACCAATGACTCCCCCCGCCACCCCTCCCCGCTCCCGTGGAGCAGCATATTGGAACTCAGCGCTTCCCTCCCCCACTCTGCCACCAAAATCAGTGTCACCACCCACTGCTGTGGAAAATCCCATCACCTATCCCACTGAGCAATTTTATTGCATCTCTTCGTCAACCCCCTTCCCCCTATCCTCCTCCATTCTCCCCTCTGTCTCCATTCCCCTCTTCCTCTGCCCACTTCCACTCTATTCCTTTCCTTCCTCCATTCTTCCATTCCCTCCTGCACTCTCTCCATCTTTCCCTTATGACCCCTCGATCCTTCCTTCCCCTTCCCCATCCTATTTTGCCCCTCCCTGTCCGCCGCCATTCTCCCCCTTCAACCTTCCGGACTCCATCCTCTAATTCAACCTTCCCCCTATATCCCTCCCCACTTTTCTCTCTCTCCAACGTCCCCCCCTCAGTCATCCCTTCCATCCTTAACCCCTGCCACCTGTCAGCCCCCTCGCTCTAAACCTACCTGACATGAATGCTGCTGTTTGGTTTTGACACCAGTTTGCACGGAGATCAACTAGGTGTTAAAATAAAAAGATTTTGAATGTTTTAACTGAAGCCTCAGTATGATAATTACACTAATAATTAGACAAAGCCAATCATCGGAATGGATATAGACACAACACTTGTAGTAACTCATAGCCATGACGTGCAGCAATACTAATAATACAAGAGAGCATTGGTATGTTCACCAGATAATGAATGTTCAAGGCCTTGCACCTTCCATAACTCCAGCAGAAGCAGCACAAATGGGAAGATTATTTGCGGTGTTTCCATACTGTTAAGTAGCAGTAGTGGCCTTAGTGTTTCATAAGCAATACTGATGACCCAAAGATAATAAAGACTCAACACATTTGGTGCTTAATTCTTTTCATATATATTTTTTCCCATCCTTTATGTTATGTATGTAACTATGTAATACTTGCCACCAGAGGGCGCGACTATTGGAGTCCTAATGGTCATCTGCACACACGTGCAGAGCCAGTATAAAAGGTTGGCTGCCATGTTGTTTAGGCAGTCTGGAGTTGTAATAAAGAAGACTGAGGCCACACTAAGTTTAGCTCACAGTACTCAGCCTCGTGGAGTTCTTCTATACACAACAATTGGCGACGAGTAACAGAATACGTACCTTCACGTAACCTTGGCTGTCGTAGGAATATTAGAGAGATTCGTAGAAGCCTTCGTCGAGCGTCTCAACCAGTACTTCGTGGGCAACAGGCTGGAAGGAGACACTAATGCGGCCAAATGCAAGGCGGTTCTTCTCAACGTCTGTGGGCCTAAAATATATGGCCTCATCAAGAATCTGCTCACACCGACAAAACCAACAGAGAAGGAAAATTCAGAGTTGTGCACACTGGTTCGGGACCACCTCAAGCCGAAGGAGAGTATCCTGATAACCAGATATCGTTTTTACACACACCATCGCTCCGGGGGCCAGGATGTGGCGGAGTATATCGTCGACCTGAGACCCCTCGCAGGACCTTGCGATTTTGGAGCTGCATTGGGGAAAATGCTGCGGGACTTTTTCGTGCTGGACATCAGCCACAAGGTCATTCTGGCTGCCAAAACCCTAGACCTGAGCAGGGCCATCGTGATCGCCCAGGCATGCATGTCCATGGACGATAACACCGAACAGATATCTTCTCAACATCGAAGCTCACCGGCAAGTACTGTGCATAAAATGACATCGCCAGCAGGCTGAACTGCATATGGCAGGGCCGATACGTCTGCGGCTGCAAGACCTGTGATGACTCAGAGTCCGCCATCGGGGGTGAATGTGAATCCATTAGCACCGTGTTGGCGCTGCGGGGGTAATCATCGGGCCCATCAATGTCGATTTAAGCACTACGTGTGCAAAGGCTGTGCAACGATGGGGCACCTCCAGCGAATGTGCAAACGTGCTGCGACATACCACATGGCAGAGGATGATCGATCCAGCCTGGATCACGCAGCACAGGCAACTCAACCCGAGGAAGAAGTGTATGGGGTACATACATTCACCACCAAGAGCCTCCTATAATGCTGAAAGTCAAATTAAATGGAGTTCCAGTATCCATGGAGTTGAACACAGGTGCGAGTCAATCAATAATAAGCCAGAAGGCTTTTGAGAAACTGTGGGGTAATAAAGCACAAAGGCCCAAACTGAGCCCGATTAATGTAAAGCTGCGTACCTACACCAAAGAGCTCATACCAGTCATTGGAAGTGCGACAGTGAAGGTATCGTATGATGGAGCTGTGCATGACCTATCATTGTGGATTGTTCCAGGCAATGACCCAACGCTGTTCGGCAGAAGCTGGCTAGAAAAGATTAGATGGAATTGGAATGACATCAAAGCACTATCTTCAGTGGATGGCGCCTCGTGTGCTCAAGTGCTGAGCAAGTTTCCCTCGCTATTCGAACCAGGCATCGGCAACTTCACAGGCGCCAATGTACAGATCCATCGAGGCCCCGATGCACAGCCCGTCCATCACAAGGTTCGGGCGGTCCCGTACATGATGAGGTAGAAAGTTGAGATCGAACTGGACAGACTCCAACGCGAAGGAATCCTGTCGAGTTCAACGAGTGGGCCAGTCCAATTGTGCCAGTGTTGAAAAGCGATGGCACGGTCAGAATCTGCGGAGACAACAAGGTAATGATTAACCGAGTCTCACTACAGGACCCGTACCCGCTGCCCAAGGCGGATGACCTGTTCGCAACGTTAGCACGGGGGGGAAGTCGTTCACCAAGTTGAACCTAATCTCCACCTACATGACACAGGATCTGGCTGAATCTTCAAAAAGACTGACGTGCATCAACACACACAAAGGGTTGGTTATATACCACAGGTGCCCTTTCGGGATTCGCTCTGCTGCAGCCATTTTCCAGAGAAACATGGAGAGTTTACTGAAATCTGTTCCGCACACCGTTGTGTTTCAAGACGACATCCTGATCACTGGTCGTGACCCCATCGAACATCTACACAACCTGGAAGAGGTTCTAAGTCGCCTAGACAGAGTGGGACTCAAGCTGAAATGCTCCAAGTGTGTTTTTCTGGGGCCAGAAGTCAAATTTTTGGGGAGAAAGATTGCAGCAGACAGCATCAGGCCCACGGACTCAAAAACAGAGGCCATCAAGAATGCACCCAGGCCACAGAATGTGACAGAGCTGCGTTCGTTCCTGGGACTCCTCAACTATTTTGGTAACTTTCTACCCGGGTTGAGCACGTTGTTATAGCCTTTGCACATGTTGCTACGTAAGGGTTTGGGGCAAATCTCAAGACACAGCCTTTGAGAAGGCCAGGAACCTGCTATGTTCAAATAAGTTACTTGTACACTATGACCAATTTAGTGCTAGCTAGTGACGCCACATCGGAAAGGCTCGGCTGTGTGTTACAGCAAGCCAATGTATCGGGCAACCTCCAGCCGGTTGCATACGTGTCTAGAAGTCAGTCTAAGGCTGAGAGAGCCTAGAGTATGGTCGAGAAAGAGGCGTTAGCATGTGTATATGGAGGTTAAGAAAATGCACCAATACCTATTTGGACTTCGGTTTGAGCTTGAAACTGACCACAAGCCGCTCATTTCGCTGTTTTCAGAGAGCAAAGGTATAAATACCAATGCTTCGTCCCACATCCAAAGATGGGCACTAACATTATCCGCTTATGACTATGTTATCCGCCACAGACCAGGCACTGAAAACTGTGCCGATGCTCTCAGTCGCCTACCATTACTTACCACTGGGGTTAAAATGGCGCAGACCGCAGACTTGCTACTGGTCATGGATGCTTTTGAGAGCAAGGGGTCACCTGTCATAGCTCGCCAGATCAGGTCCTGGATCAGCCAGGATCTTGTGCTATGATTAGTAAAGAGTTGCGTCCTAAATGGGAACTGGTTGGCCGTTCCCAGGGAATTGCAAGATGAAATTAAGCCATTTTACCGATGCAAAGTTGAAATGTCCATTCAGTCGGATTGTCTCTTATGGGGTAATTGCATGGTTTTGCCAAAAAAAGGCAGGGAAACGTTTATACGCGACCTACACAGTACCCACCTAGGCATTGTCATGATGGTGGCCCAGCATTGACTCGGACTTGGAGTCATGCGTGCATCAGTGCAACATTTGCTCACAACTGAGCAATGCCCCAAGGGAGGCTCCACTGAGTCTGTGGTCATGGCCCTCCAAACCGTGGTCCAGGATCCACGTAGATTTTGCCGGTCCCTTTCTCGGAAAGATGTTTTTAGTAGTTGCGGACGCTTACTCCAAATGGATTGAATGCGTAATCATGTCATCCAGCACGTCCACAGCCACCATTGAAAGCCTCCGGGCCATGTTCGCCACCCATGCCTTGCCCGGCGTCCTTGTCAGCGACAATGGACCGTGTTTCACCAGCTCAGAATTCAACGAGTTTATGGCCCGCAATGGCATCAAGCATGTCAGGTCTGCTCCGTTTAAGTCCGCGTCTAACGGTCAAACAGTGCAGGCAGTCCAAACAATCAAGCAGAGCATGAAACGCGTGACGGACGGCTCCCTGCAGACCCACCTGTCTCGCATTCTGCTCAGTTACCGGATGCGACCCCACTCGCTCACCGGGGTTCCCCCAGCAGAATTGTTAATGAAGAGAGCCCTTAAAATCAGGCTCTCCTTAGTCCAGCTGGATCTCAATGATCACGTGGAAACCCAGCGACACCGGCAGAACATGTACCACGATCGCACGGCTGTTTGACGTGATATTGATGTTAACGACCCTGTGTTTGTCCTGAATTACGGTCATAGTCCCAAGTGGGTTGCTGGCACTGTTTTGGCCAAGGAAGGGAATAGGGTGTTTATAATCAAACTGTTAAATGATCAAACGTGCAGAAAGCATTTAGGTCAGACCAAATTGCGATTTACTGACAGCCAGGAATGACTTGAAGAGGACATCACCATTGACGTTCCACCAACACACACCCAACCAGCAATCGACCTCGCTGTCAATCACGAGCATGAACCCACCGTTCCAGACAGTCCGATCAGACCAGTCACAGTGCAGTGCAGCAATGGTCCGACCAACTCACACATGCCAGGGTTTGAACTTAGACAATCAACCAGGGAGCAAAGTGCTCTGAATCACCTCAACTTGTAAATAACTTGTACCGAAGACTTTGGGGGCGAGTTATGTTATGTATGTAACTATGTAATACTTGCCACCAGAGGGCATGACTGTTGGAGTCCTAATGGTCACGTGCACACACATGCAGGGCCAGTATAAAAGGTTGGCTGCCATGTTGTTTAGGCACTCTGGAGTTGTAATAAAGAAGACTAAGGTCACACTACGTTTGGCTCACAGTACTTGGCCTCGTGGAGTTTTTCTATACACAACACTTTATACATTCCTTGCACCTGCTTACTATTGCAACATGTAATGGTCACACTGACCGGTCAGTGTGTACAGCACTTTTCTGTTCTGCATATGATTCGATTGTTTCCCATGAGAAGGAACAAATGTGTTTTTATAAATGTACACCATTGTGTGGAAAGGAATCAAATTTGACTTCATTTCCGAAGAAATGTAATTGTTTTCTGGTTCTTACTCATGACAATGCATTTTGACTTGCATTCTCTGGAGGGCCAGTCATATTTGATAGAGTAACACGACTTGAGAAATGAGAAAATGCACCCTTCTGATTGGCTGTTTCTTGGTTGGCAGCAAGATTGTAAAAAGAAAGATTTGCATTTATATTTGACCTCCCATGTCTCTCAGAGGTCTCCAAGTGCTTCACATATAATGAATTACTCAGAACTGCAGTGACTGCTGTATAGTAGGCAAATGTAGCATACAGTTTGCACAAAGCAATACTTCACCAAGAATTTGCATATCATCAGGAATACTTTTTGAAGTAGTCACTGTTGGTAAGTAGGCAAATACAGCAGACAATTTGCACACCGCAAAGTCCCACAAACAGCAAAGGAATAAATTGCCGGATAATCTGCTTTTAATGGTGTTGGTTGAGGGAGCAGTATTGGACAGGATACTTGGGTGGAAAAAACTCTCCTTCAAATGGAATCTTTTATGCCACCTGAGCAGGCAAATGAGGTTTGATGGCGAATTTGAAATATCAACCAAATATAATGAAGTCACTTCGAGGCTTCAGATTTGTGCTTGTCCTGATGATATACTTCCATTTTGTTAAGTCACACCTATGATTGTTTAACAAAGAAATTGCTTCAGAATAACATAACGTTTCACGTTAAAGGTCAGTTAGCACCTATCTCATGAGGCACTATCGAGAGGCCTCTGTAAAGTGCTGTCCCCTCAGTACAGATTCACACAAGGCATGTAGTGAAGTCAAGGTCACTCTGGACCTGCACCTTTATTTCACAGATCTTGAATGCTGCACTTGCCTGAGACCTGCCCTTATATACCTGTCTCTTGCAAGTGCACCCCTGGTGGTTACAGGTCATATCTTATTACAGTCATGTATAGCATGTTCAGATACAGTTATATATAATAATGTAAGATACATGACATCACCCTCCCCCAAGGTCTTATTGTCTTTATAGGTTCAGTCTCTCAGGTGGTCTACGCTCTCACGTGGAGCATCTGAGTTGTGGTTCAGTTGTTTGCCTTGGTATCTGTTTTTCTTTGGGTGTGGTTGCTGGTATCTCGCCTGGGCTATCTGTTTCGATTGGTGTGATTGTTGTTGACTCGCCTGGGCTGTCTGTTGGGATTGCCCTTTCCTCAGGTTGTTCCCTCTGTCTGTCCACCAGGTGTGGTGCGAGTTCCACATTGTTGTCTGCCTCTGGTTCCGCAGTGTTGTTGGTAAATCTGCTTTTGACTTGGTCCACATGCCTCCGGCAGGTTTTGCCATTGTCCATTTGTACTACCAGTAGCCTGTTTCCTTCCTTTCCCGTTATTGTCCCTGCAAGCCATTTGGGACCCCTGCCATAGTTTAGTACAAACACTTTGTCCCCTATCTCATTCCATCTCCCCCTCGAATTTCTGTCATGGTACTCAGTCAGCTTACGGCGCTTTGGCTCAACGATTTTGTGCATATCTGGGAGGATTAATGAGAGCCTTGTTTTTAAAGTCCTTTTCATCAACAGTTGCGCGGGGGGGGATCTCAGTCAATGAGTGCGGATGAGATCTGCATGCCAGCAGGAGTCGCGACAGACAACCCTGCAGCGTGGGACCTTGGATTTTAAACATGCCTTGTTTAATGATTTGCACTGCTCTCTCCGTCTGGCCGTTGGAGGCCGGCTTGAACGGTGCCATCTTGACGTGATTTATGACGTGGTCAATTATAAAGTCTTGGAATTCTGCGCTGGTTAAACACGGACCATTGTCACTGACCAATATGTCAGGGATTCCGTGCGTTGCAAACATGGTTGCGAGGCTCTCCACAGTGGTGGAGGTTGTGCTCGAGTTTAAAATGGTGCATTCGATCTACTTTGAAAATGCATCTACAACTATGAGGAACATTTTGCCCATGAATGGGCCCACATAGTCTACGTGCACCCGCGACCACGGTTTGGTAGGCCAGGGCGAGGGGCTCAGTGGAGCCTCCCTGGGGGCATTGCTGAGTTGGGCACAAATGGTGCACCTTCTGACGCAGAGCTCCAAGTCCGCGACAATACCAGGCCACCAGACGTGGGATCTGGCTATGGCCTTCATGAGAACGATCCCCGGGGGCTCGCGGTGGAGCTCCCGGAAAAATGCCTCTCTGCCTCGCAGAGGCATGACTACTCGGCTGCCCCACATCAGGCAGTCTGCTTGTAGTGATAGCTCATGCATGCACCTGTGCAAGGGTTTTAATTCCTCGGGGCAGGCATCGCGAGCCTCTGCCCAGTCACCGGTTAGGACACAACTTTTTACGAAGGATAACGTGAGTTCGCTGGCCATCCAGGCTCTGATTTGGCGAGCCGACATGGGCGAACCTGTGGACTCAAAGGCATTGATTGCCATGACTATCTCACAGTCCTGTTCGTCAGACCCTTCCGTGGTCGCCAGGGGTAGCCTGCTGAGCGCGTCGGCACAGTTGTCTGTGCCTGATCTGTGCCTTATGGTATAGTCGTAGGACGCCAGCATGAGTGCCCACCGTTGAATTAGCGCCGAGGCGTTGCCGTTTATTGCCTTGCTCTCGGATAGGAGGGACGTGAGGGGCTTGTGGTCGGTTCTAATGCGAACTTGGCCCTGAAAAGGTATTGGTGCATCTTTTAAACACCATACACGCACGCGAGCGCCTCCTTCTCTACCATTCCGTACTCGCGCTCCTCCCGCGAAAGTGACCTGGAGGCATAAGCTATGGGTTGTAATTTGCCCGCACTATTGACATGTTGCAAAATGCACCCGACCCCATACGCTGACGCATCGCATGTGAGAACTAGCTTTTTACCTGGGTCAAAGAAAGTCAAAACACTGTTGGAACACAGAAGGTTGCGTGCCTTATTGAAGGCGCATTCCTGGGCGTCCCCCCAAAACCAATCGCACCCTTTCCTGAGTAGCACGTGGAGCAGCTCCAGTAGCGTGCTTAAGTTCTGCATAAAGTTCCAAAAGTAATTGAGTAGCCCGAGAAAGGCGCGCAGTTCTGAGACATTCCAGGGCCTGGGTGCCAGGTGAATTGCCTCTGTTTTGGACTCTGTTGGGCAGATTCCATCAGTGGCAATCCTTCTGTCCAAAAATTCAACCTCGGGTGCGAGAAACAGGCACTTGGATTTCTTGACTCGTAGGCCTACCCGATCCAACCACTTTAGTACTTCCTCCAAATTACGGAAATGGGAGTCGGTGACCCTGCCCGTGATAAATATGTCGTCTTGAAATACAACCATCCCCGGGATGGACTTGAGCAGACTCTCCATGTTGCGCTGGAATATGGCAGCTGCCGACCTGATGCCGAATGGGCATCGATTGTACATGAAAAGGCCTCGATGTATGTTGATGGTGGTGAAAAGCTTGGATTCCTCGGTCAATTCTTGCGTCATATACGCAGATGTGAGGTCTAATTTTGAGAAAAGTTTACCTCCAGCCAATGTAGCAAATAAGTCCTCCGCCCTGGGCAGTGGGTACTGGTCCTGTAGGGAGACTCTGTTTATGGTAGATTTGTAGTCCCCACAGATTTGTACGGATCCATCAGGCTTCATGACTGGGACGATGGGACTTGCCCAGCTGCTAAATTCCACAGGTGATATAATGCCTTCCCGCAGAAGCCTATCTAGTTCGTGTTCAATCTTTTCCCTCATCACATAGGGTACAGCTCTGGCCTTGTGATGGACTGGTCTAGCATCCTGTGTGATGTAGATTTTGACTTTGGCCCCTTTGAAAGTGCCCACACCTGGCTGAAAGAGATGTTCAAATCGCTTTATAACTGTTGAGCAGGAGGTCCGTTCCTCTAATGACATGGCATGGACATCATCCCATTTCCAGTTTAGTTTTGTCAGCCAGCTTCTCCCCAGCAGTGCTGGGGGGTCTCCGGGGACAATCCACAGGGGAAGTCGGTTCACTGTCCCTTTGTGTGTGACAGAGAGCATGGCGCTGCCGAGGACTGGTACGATTTCTTTGGTATAGGTCCTTAGTGTGGTGTCGACCCTTGTGAGTTTTGGTCTATCTCTTTTATGCGGCCACAGTTGTTCAAATTGTTGAGCGCCCATGAGAGATTGACTCACTCCCCTATCCAGCTCCATGTTGACAGATATCCCCTTGAGTAGTACCCTCATCATTATAGGAGGCGTCCTGTTGTAGGAGTAGTGACCATTGATCGTGTTGACCCGCTGTACATCGGTGTCCCGGGTACTGTCCCCACCATCTTCTGGTCCGCTTTCCGACCCATCCGATTCGTATACCAGCCGAGCTGCCGTTTTTTTGCACATGCGGGCCAAATGCCCTGTATATGCACAATTTTTGCAAACAGCCTGCTGAAATCAACTTCCCTTTGCCGAGTGCCCACCCCCACACCTCCAGCACAGACCTGTTCCATTGTTCAAAGAGTTTCCAAAGAATGAGCTGCGTCTGGCTGATCTCTCTTGAGCTTCTCTCAGTTTGTAGTTGATTGCTCGCATTGTGGGTTGATGAGGTGTGAACGGCCGTTCCTGTGGCCCTTGATGGCTTCTGCCTGCTGTCGAGAACCTGTTCTCCTGGTTTTGTCTGTGTGTGGGGGTAGCAGCTTGTTTAGTGCTGTGAACTTCTTGTTCCAATATTTCGTTAGTTGTCGTACCTGCATTGTAAATCAACCTCGTTTCTTCTTCCCCTACCAAGAATGTCTGTGCAACCAGTGCTGCTGCCTCTAAGGTCAGGTTCTTGGTCTCTATGAGCTTTCAGAATCTGCCTACGTGGCCTATTCCTTCAATGAAAAAGTCTCTCAGCATTTCTCTCATCAGTTCATCGGAGAACTCACATTAACTAGCCAACCTCCGAAGTTCCGCCACGAAGTCGGGTATGCTCTGGCCCACGCAGCATCTGTAGTTGTCGAACCTGTGTCTGGCCATGTGTAGGCTGCTCGCTGGCTTCAGGTGGTCTCTTACCAGTGTGCTCAATTCTTCAAACGACTTGCTTGCTGGTTTCTCGGGTGCCAACAGATCCTTCATTAAAGCGTATGTTTTTGAGCCACAGTTGGTCAAGAGATGGGCTCTTCTCTTGTCTGCCTTATTGATGCCTAACCAGTCATTGGTTACAAAGCTTTGCTGGTGCCTTTCTATAAAGTCCTCCCAATTGTCTCCCGCATTGTACTTTTCATCTGATCCGTTGTTCGCCATTCTGTGGATTCTGTAATCCCGTAACTCGTCACCACTGTAAAGTCCTGTCCTCTCAGTACAGATTCACATGAGGCATGTAGTGAAGTCAAGGTCACTCTGGACCTGCACCTTTATTTCACAGCTCTGGAATGTTGCACTTGCCTGAGACCTGCCCTTATATACCTGTCTCTTGCAAGTGCACCCCTGGTGGTAAGGTATGCTGGTGGTTACAGGTCATATCTTATTACAGTCATGTATAGCATGTTAGGATACATGACAGCCTCTATCGACTCAAAGCCACCAGGGAGATTTTGCTGCTAGCCAATAGACTTACCCAGACTACTTTTATCAGCTGTGTTTGTGTTAATTCATTGTTTTAATTTCTACAACATGTCCTCACTCCGTTCAGACCCGTGGCTGGGGAAGAACACTAAAATTATATGTGTGACGGAAGGCAACAGATCCTATTGTACTATCGGTCTAAGAGGATGGACCGCACATCAAATCAAAGAAGGGGAAAAAAGAGCTTGGATCAACTGATAACCCTCATACAAACCCAAATTGCCACGGGGAGGATGCAAAATCATTTACCGGTGCACCCAATCGACAATGCACACTCATTAGAGAGACCCATTCAAGGATTGACCCTATGACAGGGTTCGGCCCCTAAAGATTGGTCGGAAGTGGGGTTCCGACATGATGGTAGTGAGACACCAGTGGTCCTTGTTGTCTTAAAAGGGGACAGACAGCAGATTATGCTTATCGATACTGGCTCAGCCATTAACATCCTCCACACCCCATACCCTGCACAACATGTGGCGGGCAAGGGTTATATGACGCTTAAAAGGTTTAATGGTGATACAACCACTGCGTATACAGGGAAGGCCACTGAACTTCAGTTGGGAGGTCTCACCTGTAAGGTCCCAGCACCTATACTGATGATCACCCCCCGACGGAAGGGTGATTTTAGGGACTGATGTGTTGGATCAGTATGGCGCGGTGATCAATTATAATCAGGACTGTGTTTGGATGGGATTGGGAGATAAGGCAGGAGTGATAGAAATTTCAGATGCTCACTCAGTTTTTGCTATTAAAAAGCCATCTGAGTATGACGCCCCAGGGAGCGAAAATGAAGCTGTGGCAAAACTAATTCAGAAATACCTAGCAGTGTTTGCTACATGCAAGCATGACTGTGGAAAAATGGCAGGTGAGGAATCTATTGAGGGACCCCTCCACTCATTCACTAAACAGGACCCCATCCCAAGGGAGAGTCACCCTTACATCCGAGACACCATAAAATCCCTAGTCGAGCAGGGTGTTCTTAGGATAGACACTTTCACGACCAACTCACCCGCATGGCCGGTTAAAAAGCCTGATAGCAGCTGGTGACAGACTATTGATTACAGAAAGTTAAATTCTGTAACACCAGCCTGCTCACCGGTAGTAAGAGAAACTCCTACCGTATTATCTCAAATTCCTGTTGGCTCCAAGTACTTCTCGACCTTTGACATCGCCAATGGATTATGGAGTATCCCTGTTAAAGGGGAAGACCAGTACAACTTTGCATTCACATTTGAGGACCAGAGCTACACCTGGACATGCTTGCCTCGGGGGTTCCACAATGCCCCCACGATATTCCACAAAAGAATGGCTACAATTTTAAAAGACTTTTCCCGCCCTACCTGCTTGCTGCAGTACATAGACAACCTACTGCTGGCAACAAACAGCATGGAGGAGCATCTGTTCCTTTTGACCGAACTTTTAACACTGTTGGTTCAGCCGGGACTAAAAGTGAATCCCCGTAAGGTTCAATTAGTAAAAGAACGGGTCACCTTTCTAGGAGTGTCCATTTCTCCAGAGGGATCATCCCCTGACTCTCACAAGTTGGAGATAATACAGCGACTGCCATTACCCACTTCAAAAACAGCCCTACGATCATTCTTGGGTTTGGTGGGGTACCAAAGGAACTTTGTCCCAGGCTTTGCAGAGTGTGCAAAGCTCCTGTCTGATTTAATAAAACTGCAGGGTGATGACATACGCCCGGCATGGACTGATACCCACACCAAGTCCGTGGTTAAATTAAAATCTGAAGTGATACAGGCCACATGTCTGATCTCTCCTGACCCCACGCAGACCTTTCATTTGGCGGTCAGGGCCACAGAGCAAAGCCTCACTGCAGTTCTGTGCCAAATGTGAGCTGATCGACTACAGCCCATTGCATATGCGTCTCGAATCCTGCAGGGGGCAGAAAAGACGTATATCGCATGCGAGCGCCACCTACTGGCTGTCTTCTGGTCGGTACATCACTTTACCTTTATTACTGGGTTACAGGCTACAATCCTGCACAGAGGGGACACACCTCTGAAACTACTGATGAAACCTGGAGATTCGCTAGTTTCCTCACAGCGCCTCAGCAAATGGACATTGGAATTTATGGAAAGAGACATTGATACCATTTCCAAACCCACCACCTTGCTGCCACAATTTCTGATCTATGAGGGGGACCCGCATGAATGTCTGTTACCCCTGATTAACTTTGAGACCCATCCTGTGCAGAAAGAGCCCATACAGGGTGCCCCAGATGTCTACATCGATGGGTCCTCATATCACATTGAAGGATCCCCTCACACCGAATATGCTGTGGTATTGCCAGAAAGAACCATCCAGCAAAGATGCAACAGTCTTCACAATATGTAGAAATCGCCACACTTCGAACTGTTGTAAAGGAAACCTCAGATAGACCCGTGAATATTTGGTCCGGTAGTGCCTATGCTATAAACAACATGCTCTCCTTGCCCCTATACCACAAAAATAACTATTGTACGATAGACGGTAAGGCTCTAGTACATGGGCCCTGGTTACGCCTGTTCTGGTCATACCTTAAACAGCGATCCCAGCCCTGCTTCATAGGAAAGGTAGCAGCCCATAGAAAAGGGGGTCCACAGTGAGGGAAATTCCAGAGCAGACAGAGCAGCCAAGGATGCTGCGATTGATGGGGAGATAGAGGATATAGTTGTTGAGCCCTGCAATGCTGTTAGCAAGGCCTCCCCAACAGATCACCTAGGTTTAAAATCCCTGCAGCAGCAATACTGGCCATATGCTGTTGTAAGTGCCTGGCACGAGGAAGGCAGACCCCTTCCTCAACCAACAGCCTGGGCTCCCAATACCATACTAGCCACTGCCCCTGACTCAGATGAGCAGTTGCTGATGTTCAAAAGAAAGCCAAACGCCTACCCAGTGTTGTGTGTTCCACCAGAGGTGGGTCAGGAACTGCTCTCCCTCTTTCACTCCCACCCCACAGCACGGCACTATTCAGCCCTGGTAACCTTCTACAAGGTAGCATCCATAGCTTGGTGGCCTTCCATGAGGGAAACAATCAACCAATACGTGGCATGATGCTTACCGTGCCTGCAACACAATCCTCCCGCATGCACTAACCGAGCCTTGCTTCAAGACGCACCCCCACCTCAAGGGCCATGGACTTACCTCCAGATGGACTTCATTGGGCCACTTCCACAGGCGCAAGGCAATTATCAGCATGCCCTAGTGGTGGTGGATCAATTCACTAAATGGATTGAAGCATTCCCCTGCCGCTCCAACTCCGCAATCACAGCAGCCAAAACACTATTGAATCATGTTTTGTAGGTGGGGAGTACCAGTACAAGTGGACAGTGATCAAGGTTCACACTTTACCGGTAAAATTTTTACCCACCTGCAGGAAATGTTGGGGATAAAACACAAATTACATATTTCTCACCACCCCCAGTCATCCGGAGGGGTTGAAAGGGGGAACAGGACCCTCAAGTTAATGTTAAAAAAATTGTGCACGGACCACCCCACTCAATGGGCTAACATGCTGCCAATGTGCTTAATGGCAATGAGGTCCACACCTCATAGAACAACAGGGGTCTCCCTATATCAGGCCATGATGGGGAGGCTCATGAGAACACCAGGCCAGCTAACACTAACAGGGATAAGTCCACTGACAATGAAAACATGTAGTTCTAAGTGGCTGGAACAAATGGTAGATCACACCGATCAGATCAATCGATTTGTGGCCACCAAATTGGGGAAGGCAAAAAGATAAATTAAAAAGTACTTTGATAAGAAAGTACGAGGTGGGAGACTCAATAATGATTCCAAATTATGGGAAAAAGAAGCTGCCTTTGAGCCCAGGTGATGGGGACCGCATAAGATTATAGACCGATTGAACACCACGATTTATTTAATTCAGTTACCGGGGGAAAAGGGTGTTAAGTATAAGAAGTAGTTTCACATTAATCAGTTAAAAACTGCCAAAGAATAAATACTGCACTGATCTTGTTTCCCACAGACCATGTTACGGATCCTCACGATTGTCAGGACGATACCGGCCACGACTGAAGCCGAGGGAAGATGGAGAAGCGGGAGCTGCAGCATGACTCACGAACATCATCGATCATCAATGTGCTGTGAGAAGTGACGGTGCACTGAAGGTACGGGAAGGAGAGAGTCTCCGCTGGAGATGTGATTGGACTATAATAAATCCCCTACGTGGCCTACACCTTACGAGGTGGGGACCAAGTCAGGCCATCCACTTTTCTCTCTCTCCCTCTCAATGTCTATGATATGTAATCCCTGAGGAGATAAACCATATGAGGGGTCAATAAGGATATTTCTCCCTCCAGGTAGGGAGTTTGTAATGATTAAAATTGATTCTGTGTATGTATAAATGTTAAAAGTGTTGTTTATATGGAAAGGCTTGTTTGTGTTGAAAAAAAATGGAAGCCCACAGAGCTGCCCCATGGTTTTGTGTATTGGAAAGCCATTAAACCAATCAATGGCTGAGCCAGGCCAGACAGCCACATGTGTGAGGAGAGCCAATAAGGAACTGCCCTGGAACCAAGGTCCAATCCGGAAGCATTTTGCGGGACAATGACTTTGAGAAGTATAAAGAACTCAGGCAAAGCCCTTTCTCTTCCTCTTCTCTCTGCTGGACACATGGCAAAGACCACCTGTTGAAGACCAGCCAAAACAGCAAGCTGTGTGTTCAAACCAGTCAGACAAAGGGAAGTAACGTATATCACTCATTGTATCTGTTGTAACTAAGGTGGATGTGCATGTGTGTGTGTTTTTTAATAAACTGTTCCAATTGTTTAGAAAGAATTGGCTCACTATCGAACTTAAATGCCAGAGATTTAGAAATCTTACAGGTCTTGGTGGAAGAGGTGGAAAGAAGGACAGATGTTCTGTATCCTCGAGGGGAGTGGGGAGGAGGGGGGCAGGAGGCCCTCCAGACACATGCTCAGGAGGCAATGGGAAGAAGTGGTGTCAGAGGTCAATACCAGGAATATAGCCCCATGGAGTTGTCAAGGTCAGTGAGTTCATCTTCAAATGCCGCATCTTACCAACTGCACTACTAGCCTCAGGCACTGCTCAATCATTTGTTATATTTTTGGTTGCCAGATGTTTTTCTATTTTCTCCTTTAGTAGGATCTTTCTGACCACCGATGTTAAGCTGACTCTTCTATGGTTCCCGGGACATGTTCTATCTCCCTTACAGGTATAATATTAGCTATCCATCAGTCCTCTGGCACTATACCCCTTTTCTAACGAATGATTAAATATGTGTATGAATGCCTCTGCTATTGCTTTTCCAGACTCTTTTAAAATGTGCGGATGCAATGCGTCCGGTCCATGGGTTTTATCCTCTTTGAGTTTGATTAGTTTATTTAATATTTCTCCACTTTTTATTTTAAATGATGTTATATCATTTCTAAACTTTTCTTCCAATGTCATGTCCATCTGATCTGTCTCCCTGGTAAGTAGTGAAGCAAAATAATTATTTAATATTTCTGCCATTTCTCTATCGCTGCCTGTGCTTTGAGCCTGCCCATCCCTTAGTTACCCTATTCCCAACCCAACTGTCCTTTTATTTTTGTATTTATGTGCCAGTAAAGGAGGAGAGAGGGAGAAAGATGCAGAGGTTTAGGCGAGCTTAGGATCCAGACAGTTGAAGGCACGGCCGCCAATGGTGGAGTACTGAAAATAAAAATGAAACAGGTTTGTTAAAAGTAATAAGCTAAGTATCAGCAGAACCGCACTCGTCTAACAGAAAAATAATCAGACTTTAACTCGACTGAGAAAAGCAAATGTGGACTGTGCTGTGCTGTAACTCTAATATCTGGCAATTTGTAATGGCTTTGGAGCACTGCAGCACATCGATTCAAGAAAAGCTGATAAGCTGGGAGCATGCTGCCTGGGATATCTCTCTTATGTCCATTGAAGTAGAAGTTAAAGTTCTCCATTGTCGAACCTGCTTTACCTAATAAACACAACAGTTACCTGAAGTCCACCCAAACGTGAAACCCCAACTCGTTTGCATGTGTTATGCAACATTCCACCAAAGGAAGTGGTCTGTGTTAAATGATTTCTGTTTGCTTTGCATTTAAAATCTACTTGCAACAGGACTCATGGGGGGCGAAATTGGGCAGCGCCGCGTTTGGGACGCTAAGTTTTATCTGTTTGAACATTTAGCGCCCGGCAAGACAGGCTGCAAAATTGTGTGAAATTGGGTACTTTTCCCACAGAAATGCAACGAGGCAGTATCTGAGGCGCTAATGGCCTCAGTGGGGGGCTGCAGGGGCGCTATTACCGAGATTGCACCCAATTTCACCTGACTTTCATTCAGCGATAATCAGCCTGCTGCTCAATCCAGTTCTTAAAGGGGATGTCGTTTCAGGCAGCACCTGGTCATTTTTGTCATTGCTGAAGTTGACTGTGCACTGCAAGGAAGGTCTGCGGTGGCTGCTCCAATACCTCATAGAAGGACCACGCGTTTCAATGAGCTGGCATTGGAGACATTGGTGGAGGCAGTGGAGAGAAGGGGGGATGCATTGATCCCTCCATCTGGGAGAACGCCAACTCCACAGGTTTTTAGGGCCTTGTGGGCAGAGGTGGCAGCGGAGTTGTTGGCCAGCACCGTGGTCAACAGAAGCCCAATAAATTGCTGCAAAAAATTCAACGACCTCTGTCAGATGGTCAAGGTGAGTACATGTTTCCACAACTCTTACATACCAGCCTCTGAGCCTCTGTCTGTGCACACTCTGCAAACCAGCACTTAACCCAGCTGACAACAACCAACCATCTGTGTCTACTCACAGTCACAGCCTTATTTCACGACTTTCCTACATTTACAGCTATTTAACCATGGCAGGCATATCTTCCACGTACATAACTGGACCCTTGCTCACATAGCTTCCTTTCTTTTGCAGGCCAAGATGGCGCACAACAGGATGGAGAGGCAGGAGACTGGAGGCGGTGAAGCTGAACTGTGTCAGCTTACTGACCCGGAGGAGCGAGTGCTGCAGCACATTGGCCCGCAGGTGGTGGGTGCCGTGGCCACAAGCCACGTCGAGACATCGAGCCCACTGGGGGCAACAATGGGATCTTTACCCCCTCTTCTCATCCCACTTCGCCGTTAAACCAGAAGGCCTTATCACTTTCCAGCTCTTCATTCTGTCTGCCTTCCTCGCTCCATTCATACCCCCCTGGCCTCACCTTATCGCAACTCTTGTGCCATTTATACTTTCAGATAACCATGAAGCAGATGAGCTGCCAGTGCCTGAGCCTCCCCCCCAACCGAGTCACAAGGTTGAAGGGGAACGAGGATGAGGAGGGGGAGGAGATAGCTCTCCTGCAAGCACCAGCTCAGATACTGGCACTACTCGGTCCTTAGAGGTTAGCTTAGTACAGGAGTCTGCATTGGGTGATACACCGGGGCCTAACAGGCTGCAGCACGGTCAAGGGGAAAGGGAACCTCGGGAGCCATCTCCCCGGAGGGCGAGTTCGCAGGTACGTTCTGCTGCACAGGACTCAGATGAGGACCTCGATGGGGAGGCGTTCACACAAATGGCATGCACTCCGACATGATAGGTGCAATGGCAATGGTGCCTGAGAGCCTGTCGGAAGTGGTACGAAGCGTGGAGGAGTCTGCCTCCCACATTGTGCACAGCTCTGCGCACATGACGCAACTCATCATTGCCAGTATGCAGACGATGGTGGACTCCTAGAGAGACCGTGTGGATCCAGACCTCATGACGTGTGTCATGGGTGATATGGCAGCTTCCATTGCAGCACACGCAGAAGCAACACAACATCAATGGTTGTGCACATGGAAGCTTAGACTGCTCTCATGCAGTCTCAGCTGGATGCCATGCAAGCTCTGACTGCTGCCATCATCGCTGTGTCCACCACAGTCGACTGGGGATCTCACGGTGTCGCAGCAGCCCAGCGATCTGTCCTGTAGCAGATTGGTGGGGATGCTGAGGTGTTGCCCTAGGGGAGTGGCAGTGGGTCAGTGGAGCAGGAACCTGCTGTCCTCGCTCAGGATAACAGCATTCCTGATCCCACCTCTGCCACTCCAGCATTCTACTTGTCACTGCCTGTCACCCAACCAGCCCAGACTGCCGCCGCCCAGCCTGAGGTGGTGCAGTGTACAGCCGGGCCTTCCAGGCCCAGAAATGGTCGAGGGTGTCCTACAAGGCCATCTGTAGTCTCTGACCCTGACACACAGCAGCCTTCCACAAGACATGCTGCAGCCACAGGGGACACACAGCGGAGGAGTATTAGAATAGGTCAACGAAAGAGGGGCTATAAGGAAACCCACAAGGGTGATGAATAAATACATAGTTATACATTTATTGTTGTTTATAAATGTTGATTGGAAAGTTTAATGTTTGCGGTTGTCTCTCATGTCAGTTTTGGGGCTTTGATATGGAAGGGCAAATTAATGTGGTGATGGGGACATAGAAACATAGAAAATAGGTGCAGGAGCAGGCCATTCGGCCCTTCAAGCCTGCACCGCCATTCAATATGATTATGGCTGATCATGCAACTTCAGTACCCCACTTCCGCCTTCTCTCCATACCCCCTGATCCCTTTAGCCGTAAGGGCCATATCTAACTCCCTTTTGAATATATCCAATGAACTGGACTCAATAACTTTCCGTGGTAGAGAATTCCACAGGTTCACCACTCTCTGGATGAAAAAGTTTCTCCTCATCTCGGTCCTATATGGCTGACCCCTTATCCTTAGACTGTGACCCCTGGTTTTGGACTTTCCCAACATCGGGAACATTCTTCCTACATCTAAGCGGTCCAGTCCCGTCATAATTTTATGTTTCTATGAGATCCCCTCTCATTCTTCTACATTTCAGTGAGTACAAGCCTAGCCAATCCAGTCTTTCTTCATGTCAGTCCTGCCATCCCGGGAATTAGTCTGGTGAACCTTCGCTGCACTCCCTCGATAGCAAGCACGTCCTTCCTCAGATTAGGCGACCAAAACGGCACACAATACTCAAGGTATGTTCTCACCAAGGCCCTGTACAACTGCAGTAAGACCTCCCTGTTCCTATACTCAAATCCCCTAGCTATGAAGGCCAGCATGTCATTTGCTTTCTTTACTGCCTGCTGTACCTGCATGCCGACCTTCAATGACTGATGTACCATGACACCCAGGTCTCGTTGCACCTCCCCTTTTATTAATCTGTCACCATTCTGATAATCATCTGCCTTCCAGTTTTTGCCACCAAAGTGGATAACCTCACATTTATCCACATTATACTGCATCTGCCATGCATTTGCCCATTCACCTAACCTGTCCAAGTCACCTGCAGCCTCTTAGCATCCTCCTCACAGCTCACACTGCCACTCAGCTTAGTGTCATCTGCAAACTTGGAGATATTAATTCAATTCCTTCGTCCAAATCATTAATATATATTGTAAATAGCTGGGGTCCCAGCACTGAACCTTGTGGCACCCCACTAGTCACTGCCTGCCATTCTGAAAAGGACCCGTTTATTCCCACTCTTTGCTTCCTGTCTGCCAACCAGTTCTCTATCCACGTCAATACATTACCCCCAATACCATGTGCCTTAAATTTGTACACCAATCTCTTGTGTGAGACCTTGTCAAAAGCCTTTTGAAAGTCCAAATACACCACATCCACTGGTTCTCCCTTTTCCACTCTACTAGTTCCATCCTCAAAAAACTCTGGAAGATTTGTCAAGCATGATTTCCCTTTCATAAATTCATGCTGACTTGGACCAATCTTGTCACTGCAGGGAGGCAACATACCATCTTGGAGTCTCGTTTGCGGCCGCAGAAGTAGGATGGGAATCAGTGGCGACGTGCTCTGATGAAACGGTCGCGGACCTCCCTTGCAGGATCGCGATGGAGTCGCTGCCTCCTCCGTCGCGGCTGTTGCTGCTCCTGTTCCTCCTCATCCTCCTGCTCTTGCTCCTCCTCCTGCTCCTCCTGGTCCTCCTCCTCCGGGTGCGGCTATGCCTAGTGGCAATGGCTCTACCCTCATGATAGCCAGGTGGTGCAGCAGACAACGGAGAATAGGGGCACCCGCTCAGGCAAGTACTGCAGGACTCCTCCGGAGCTGTAAAGGCAGCGGAATGGTTACTTCAGCACTCCAATGGTCTGCTCAATCATGTTCCTTATGGTGGCATGGCTCTCATTGTACAAGTGCTGGGCAGGAGTGGTGGGGTTGCAGAGGGGAGTCATGAGCCAGGTGGCTAGCTGAGAGCCCTTGTCTCCGAGCAGCCAGCAGCCAGCCACGAGCTTGATGTGGGGGCTGGAAGAGAACGGGCACACAAGTCTGGCGCAGGATGAAGGCATCATGGTTGCATTCACGGTGAGGATTCTGCGTGTGTGGTCACACACCAACTGTACATTCAGTGAGTGGTAGCCTTTGCGGTTACGGAAGATCTCAGGATTGTTATATGGTGCCCGCAAAGCAACATGAGTGCAATCAATGGCAACCCGCTATCATGACAAAGCCACATGCACACTCGCCCTGCTTCCGTCTGGTCATGGGGAAGGAAATGTAGTCCCTCCTTCTTTTGTACAGAGCATCTGTGACCTCGTGGATAGAGCAATGGACGCCAAACTGGGAAATGTTGGTGATGTCTCCTGTTGCTCCCTAGAATAATCCACTAGCGTAGCAATTGAGCGCGATGGTGACCTTGACTGCCACTGAGAGAGCCGTCCTCACCCTGATATGAAGTTGGAGGTCTGGTTGCAGCTGATGGCTGAGCTCTGTGACCAGGTCTTTGCTGAAACGCAGCTTTCACACATACTGTTCCTCAGTGATATTGATGTAGAACTGCTGCCAGAATACCCTGGGTGGGTAAGGCCTCCTGTTGCTAGCCCTGTTGTGCCATCTTCCTCTGGCAACATGTTGCTCTGGTTCTCCCTGTGCTGCTGCCTGTATTTGTCTGGGCCTCTCCATGTGCATCTCTGTGTGGTACGCCATCGCTTTGTCATTGCTTTTCTCTCTCCCTCTCTCGATGCCTTTCTCTCTGTAATTGTCTCCGCATTTGTCTTCATCGAAGCATCGTCTGATGGTGACGTTGGAGCAGGAGGTTGAGTGCCAGCACAGCCCCATTGAAGCGACAGAAATGGTTCAATTTCAACACTGCCATAAGTTACACGGGAAAAGTTAGGAAGCAGAAGACTCTTTGAGCTAAAATTCGCTGCCTAACTGTTGGAAAACAGAAAAAAGTAATGGCCGACAGAAAATGGTTGACAAGATTATTATTATTCGTTCGATGGCTTTATATAATGCTGCTGCATGCGGTTCCCGACTGCAACTCGGCAGCTCAAGCTGTCGTCATCGCAAGGCGCTAAAGTACGTTGCACAGGGCAATTTAATTTCCGGGGCGATAAGAGGGGGCGATGCGCACGGCGATGACGTCATCAGCACCGTGCGTCAGTGAGAGGGGTGCAGGGCACTACTCCGCAAAACAATTCTGCAGGGGGTGATTTTTGCTTGGCACCTGGGCAAAATCCATTTTGTGCCCTGTTAGCATAAGAACAAAAGTAATATAAGAAATAGGAGCAGGAGTAGGCCTTTGGGTCCCTCGAGCCTGCTCCACCATTCAATAAGATCATGGCTGATCTGATCTTGCTCTCAACTCCACTTCCCTGCCTGCTCCTCATAACCCTTTATACCCCTATTGTTCAAAAATATGTCTATATCCACCTTAAATATATTCAATGACCCGGCCTCCACAGCTCTCTGGGATTGACAATTCCAAGGATTCACGACCCTCTGAGAGAAGAAATTCCTCTTAATCTCCTTATTCTGAGACTATGGCACCGAGTTCTCGATTCCCTCATGAGGGAAACATCTTTTCAGCATCTACCCTGTCAAGTCCCCTCAGAATCTTATATATTTCAATAAGATCACCTCTCATTCTTCTAAACTCCAATGAGTATAGGCCCAACCTGCTCAACCTTTCCTCATAAGACAACCCCTTCATCTCAGGAATCAACCTAGTGAACCTTCTTTGAACTGTTGCCAATGCAAATATATCCCTCCTTAAATAAGGAGACCAAAATTGTACACAGTACTCTAGGTGCGGCCTCACCAATACCCTGTACAATTGCAGCAGGACTTCTCCGCTTTTATACTCCATCCCCCTTGCAATAAAGGCCAACATTCCATTTGACTTCCTGATTACTTGCTGTACCTGCATGCTAACTTTTTGTGTTTCATGTACAAGGACCCTCAGATCTCTCTGTTCCGCACCATTTTGTAATCACTCTCCGTTTAAATAATAATTTGCTTTTTTATTTTTCTACCAAAGTGGATAACCTCACATTTTACCACATTATACTCCATCTGCCAAATTTTTGCCCATTTACTTAGCCTATCTATATCATTTTGTAGATTTTTTGTGTCCTCCTCACAACTTACTTTCCCACCTATCTTTGTATCATCAGCAAATTTGGTTACATTACACTCAGTCCCTTCATCCAAGTCATTAATATAGATTGTAAATAGTTGAGGCCCCAGCATTGATCCCTGCAGCACCCTGCTAGTTACAGTTTGCCAACCTGAAAATGATCCATTTATGCCTACTCTCTGTTTTCTGTTAGTTAGCCAATCCTCTATCCATGCTAATATATTACCCCCAACCCCGTGAGCTCTTATCTTGTGCAGTAACCTTTTATGTGGCATCTTATCAAATGCCTTCTGGAAATCCAAATACACTACATCTATCGGTTCTCCTTTATCCACCCTGCTCATTAATCGCGGCAGTTGGGGAGAGGCGGGAGCAGCGTCGGAGCGGCCTATAAAAGGCCCAGCGGGAGCTCGAGTACCAGCGGCAGTTGGGGGGAGGCGGGAGCAGCGTCGGAGCGGCCTATAAAAGGCCCAGCGGGAGCTCGAGTAACAGCGGCAGTTGGGGAGAGGCGGGAGCAGCGTCGGAGCAGCTTATAAAAGGCCCAGCGGGAGCTCGAGTACCAGCGGTAGTTGGCGAGAGGCGGGAGCAGCATTGGAGCGGCCTATAAAAGGCCCAGCGGGAGCTCGAGTACCAGCGGTAGTTGGCGAGAGGCGGGAGCAGCGTCGGAGCAGCTTATAAAAGGCCCAGCGGGAGCTCGAGTACCAGCGGTAGTTGGCGAGAGGCGGGAGCAGCGTCGGAGCAGCTTATAAAAGGCCCAGCGGGAGCTCGAGTACCAGCGGCAGTTGGGGAGAGGCGGGAGCAGCGTCGGAGCGGCCTATAAAAGGCCCAGCGGGAGCTCGAGTACCAGCGGTAGTTGGGGAGAGGCGGGAGCAGCGTCGGAGCAGCTTATAAAAGGCCCAGCGGGAGCTCGAGTACCAGCGGCAGTTGGGGAGAGGCGGGAGCAGCGTCGGAGCGGCCTATAAAAGGCCCAGCGGGAGCTCGAGTACCAGCGGTAGTTGGGGAGAGGCGGGAGCAGCGTCGGAGCGGCTTATAAAAGGCGACCGGTGCAGCTACAGCGGGAGAGAAAGCAAAATAGAAGTAGAAAGGAATCAAAGGTGACGTCACAGCCAATGGGGTAAGTGATTGGCTGGTGATTGGTGAGTAGCTTTTCTTTTTATTTTTTATATCAGTAAGTGAACTGTAACATTGTTATTACCAATTTAAGGGTATCGAAGGGTTAAGACATGGCAGGAGAACTCGGTCAAGTGATATGCTCCTCCTGTACCATGTGGGAACTCAGGGACACTTCCGGTGTCCCTGCCGACTACGTGTGTGAGAAGTGTATCCGCCTCGAGCTCCTGACGGTCCGCGTTACGGAATTGGAGCTGAGGGTGGATTCACTCTGGAGCATCCACGATGCTGAGAATGACATGAGTATCACGTGTAGTGAGTTGGTCTTACCGCAGGAGAAGGGTCCACAGCCAGATAGGGAATGGAAGACCAGCAGGAAGAGCAGTGCAAGGAAGGTAGTGCAGGGGTCCCCTGTGGTCATTCCCCCGCAAAACAGATACACCATTTTGAGTACTGTTGGGGGGGATGACTCATCAGGAGAGGGCAGCAGCAGCCAAGTTCATGGCACCGTGGCTGGCTCTGCTGCACAGGAGGGCAGGGAAAAGATTGGGAGCACGATAGTGATAGGAGATTCGATGGTGAGGGGAATAGATAGGCGTTTCTGCGGCCGCAACCGAGACTCCAGGATGGTATGTTGCCTCACTGGTGCAAGGGTCAAGGATGTCTCGGAGCGGGTGCAGGATATTCTGAAATGGGAGGGAGAACAGCCAGTTGTCGTGGTGTACATTGGTACCAACGACATAGGTAAAAAAAGGGATGAGATCCTACGAAACGAATTTAAGGAGCTAGGAGCTAAATTAAAAAGTAGGACCTCAAAAGTAGTAATCTCGGGATTGCTACCAGTGCCACGTGCTAGTCAGAGTAGGAATCGCAGGATAGCGCAGATGAATACGTGGCTTGAGCAGTGGTGCAGCAGGGAGGGATTCAAATTCCTGGGGCATTGGATCCGGTTCTGGGGGAGGTGGGACCAGTACAAACCGGACGGTCTGTACCTGGGCAGGACCGGAACCAATGTCCTAGGGGGAGTGTTTGCTAGTGCTGTTGGGGAGGAGTTAAACTAATATGGCAGGGGGATGGGAACCGATGCAGGGAGACAGAGGGAGACAAAAGGGAGGCAGAGGCAGGAGACGGAGGGGAGATGGGGGGGGGGTGGGGGGCGGAGAGGCCCGGGGCAGGGAACAGGAAGGGCCACTGTGCGGCAGAATTCTAAAAGGACAAAGGGTGTTAAAAAAACAAGCCTGAAGGCTTTGTGTCTTAATGCAAGGAGTATCCGCAATAAGGTGGATGAATTAACTGTACAAATAGATGTTAACAAATATGATGTGATTGGGATTACGGAGACGTGGCTCCAGGATGATCAGGGCTGGGAACTCAACATCCAGGGGTATTCAACATTCAGGAAGGATAGAATAAAAGGAAAAGGAGGTGGGGTAGCATTGCTGGTTAAAGAGGAGATTAATGCAATAGTTAGGAAGGACATTAGCTTGGATGATGTGGAATCTATATGGGCAGAGCTGCAGAACACTAAAGGGCAAAAAACATTAGTGGGAGTTGTGTACAGACCTCCAAACAGTAGTAGTGATGTTGGGGAGGGCATCAAACAGGAAATTAGGTGTGCATGCAATAAAGGTGCAGCAGTTATAATGGGTGACTTTAATATGCACATAGATTGGGCTAGCCAAACTGGAAGCAATACGGTGGAGGAGGATTTCCTGGAGTGCATAAGGGATGGTTTTCTCGACCAATATGTCGAGGAACCAACTAGGGGAGAGGCCATCTTAGACTGGGTGTTGTGTAATGAGAGAGGACTAATTAGCAATCTCATTGTGCGAGGCCCCTTGGGGAAGAGTGACCATAATATGGTGGAATTCTGCATTAGGATGGAGAATGAAACAGTTAATTCAGAGACCATGGTCCAGAACTTAAAGAAGGGTAACTTTCAAGGTATGAGGCGTGAATTGGCTAGGATAGATTGGCGAATGATATTTAAGGGGTTGACTGTGGATGGGCAATGGCAGACATTTAGAGACCGCATGGATGAATTGCAACAATTGTACATTCCTGTCTGGCGTAAAAATAAAAAAGGGAAGGTGGCTCAACCGTGGCTATCTAGGGAAATCAGGGATAGTATTAAAGCCAAGAAAGTGGCATACAAATTGGCCAGAAATAGCAGCGAACCTGGGGACTGGGAGAAATTTAGAACTCAGCAGAGGAGGACAAAGGGTTTGATTAAGGCAGGGAAAATGGAGTACGAGAAGAAGCTTGCAGGGAACATTAAGGCGGATTGCAAAAGTTTCTATAGGTATGTAAAGAGAAAAAGGTTAGTAAAGACAAACGTAGGTCCCCTGCAGTCAGAATCAGGGGAAGTCATAACGGGGAACAAAGAAATGGCAGACCAATTGAACAAGTATTTTGGTTCAGTATTCACTAAGGAGGACACAAACAACCTTCCGGGTATAAAAGGGGTCAGAGGGTCCAGTAGGGAGGAGGAACTGAGGGAAATCTTTATTAGTCGGGAAATTGTGTTGGGGAAATTGATGGGATTGAAGGCCGATAAATCCCCAGGGCCTGATGGACTGCATCCCAGAGTACTTAAGGAGGTGGCCTTGGAAATAGCGGATGCATTGACAGTCATTTTCCAACATTCCATTTACTCTGGATCAGTTCCTATCGAGTGGAGGGTAGCCAATGTAACCCCACTTTTTAAAAAAGGAGGGAGAGAGAAAACAGGGAATTATAGACCGGTCAGCCTGACCTCAGTAGTGGGTAAAATGATGGAATCAATTATTAAGGATGTCATAGCAGCGCATTTGGAAAATGGTGACATGATAGGTCCAAGTCAGCATGGATTTGTGAAGGGGAAATCATACTTGACAAATCTTCTGGAATTTTTTGAGGATGTTTCCAGTAAAGTGGACAAAGGAGAACCAGTTGATGTGGTATATTTGGACTTTCAGAAGGCTTTCGACAAGGTCCCACACAAGAGATTAATGTGCAAAGTTAAAGCACATGGGATTGGGGGTAGTGTGCTGATGTGGATTGAGAACTGGTTGTCAGACAGGAAGCAAAGAGTAGGAGTAAATGGGTACTTTTCAGAATGGCAGGCAGTGACTAGTGGGGTACCACAAGGTTCTGTGCTGGGGCCCCAGCTGTTTACATTGTACATTAATGATTTAGACGAGGGGATTTAATGTAGTATCTCCAAATTTGCGGATGACACTAAGTTGGGTGGCAGTGTGAGCTGCGAGGAGGCTGCTATGAGGCTGCAGAGTGACTTGGATAGGTTAGGTGAGTGGGCAAATGCATGGCAGATGAAGTATAATGTGGATAAATGTGAGGTTATCCACTTTTGTGGTAAAAACAGAGAGACAGACTATTATCTGAATGGTGACAGATTAGGAAAAGGGAAGGTGCAACGAGACCTGGGTGTCATGGTACATCAGTCATTGAAGGTTGGCATGCAGGTACAGCAGGCGGTTAAGAAAGCAAATGGCATGTTGGCCTTCATAGCGAGGGGATTTGAGTACGTGGCAGGGAGGTGTTGCTACAGTTGTACAGGGCCTTGGTGAGGCCACACCTGGAGTATTGTGTACAGTTTTGGTCTCCTAACTTGAGGAAGGACATTCTTGCTATTGAGGGAGTGCAGCGAAGATTCACCAGACTGATTCCCGGGATGGTGGGACTGACCTATCAAGAAAGATTGGATCAACTGGGCTTGTATTCACTGGAGTTCAGAAGAATGAGAGGGGACCTCATAGAAACGTTTAAAATTCTGACGGGTTTAGACAGGTTAGATGCAGGAAGAATGTTCCCAATGTTGGGGAATTCCAGAACCAGGGGTCACAGTCTAAGGATAAGGGGTAAGCCATTTAGGACCGAGATGAGGAGAGACTTCTTCACCCAGAGAGTGGTGAACCTGTGGAATTTTCTGCCACAGAAAGTGGTTGGGGCCAATTCACTAAATATATTCAAAAGGGAGTTAGATGAAGTCCTTACTACTCGGGGGATCAAGGGGTATGGCGAGAAAGCAGGAAGCGGGTATTGAAGTTTCATGTTCAGCCATGAACTCATTGAATGGCGGTGCAGGCTAGAAGGGCTGAATGGCCTGCTTCTGCACCTATTTTCTATGTTTCTATGTTCCTATCTTCAAAGAATTCTAGCAAATTTGTCAAACATGATTTCCCTTTCATAAAACCATGCTGACTCTGCTTGATTGCATTATGATTTTCTAAATGTCCTGCTAATACTTCCTTAAAAATGTACTCCAGCATTTTTCCAATGACAGATGTTAGGCTAATTGGTTTATAGTTTCTTGCTTTCTGTCTCCCTCCTTTCTTGAATAAAGGCATTATATTTGCGGTTTCCAATTCGCTGGGAACTCCCCAGAATCCAGGGAATTTGGTAGATTACAACCAATACATTCATTATTTCTGCAGCCACTTCTTTTAAGACCCTAGGATGCAGGCCATCAGGTCCAGGGGACTTGTCCACCTTCAATCCCATTAGTTTGCCTAGTACTTTTTCTACAGTGACAATGATTGTTTTAAGTTCCCCCCTTCCTATAGCCACTTGATTATCTATTATTATTGGGATGCTTTTAGTGTCTTCTACCGTGAAGATGGATACACAATATTTGTTCAAAGTCTCTGCCATTTCCATGTTTCCCATTATTAATTCCCCAGTCTTATCCTCTGAGGAACTAACATTTACTTTAGCTACTCTCTTCCTTTTTATATGCCTGTAGAAGCTCTTACTGTCTGTTTTTATATTTCTTGCTAGTTTACTCTCATAATTTATCTTTTCTTTCTTTATTATTTTATTAGTCGTTCTTTGCCGGTTTCTAAAACTTTCCCAATCCTCTGGCCTACCACTAATCTTCGCAACATTGTATGCCTTTGTTTTCAATTTGATACCATCCTTAACTTCCTTAGTTAGCCGCGGATGGTTCATCCTTCTCTTAGAGTCTTTCTTTCTCATTGGAATATATCTTTGCTGAGAGTTATGAAATATCTCCTTAAATGTCTGCCATTGCTTACCTATCGTCTTATGCTTTAACCTTTTTTCCCAGTCCACTTTAGCCAACTCTGTCTTCATACCTTTGTAATTGCCTTTATTTAAGTTCAAGACATTAGTTTTAGACCCATGTTTCTCATCCTCAAACTGAATTTGAAATTCTAGCATGCTATGATCACTCTTCCATAGAGGATCCTTTATTATGAGATTGTAATTAATCCTGTCTCATTACACATTACTGGATCTAAAATAGCCTGCTCCCTGGTTGGTTCCACAACATATTGTTCTAAGAAACCATCCCGAATACAGTCTATGAACTGGTCCTCAAGGCTACTTTTGCCAATTTGATTCGTCCAATCTATGTGAAGATTAAAATCGCCCATGGTTATTGCAGTACCTTTCTTACAAGCCTCCCCTCCATTATTTCTTGATTTATACTCTGTCCTACAGTGTTTCTACTGTTAGGGAGCCTGTAAACCACTCTCACCAGTGACTTCTTTCCCTCGTTATTTCTTATCTTCACCCAAACTGATTCTACATCTTGATCTTCTGAACCAATAATATTTCTCACCACTGCACTGATCTCATCCTTTATTTACAGAGCTACGCCGCCTCCTTTTCCTTTCTGTCTATCCCTCTGAAATGCCAAATACCCCTGAATATTCAGTTCCCAGCCTTGGTCTCTGTAATGCTCTATGCTCTGTAATGGCTATCAGATCATACCCATTTATTTCTATTTGTGCTATCAACTCATTTATCTTGTTACAAATGCTGCGTACATTCAGATAAAGAGCTTTTAATTTTGTCTTTTTACCATTCTTCCCTACTCTGACTCTACTTTGAGGTGCACTCTTATGTTTATGCACTCTGTCCCTCCTGTCACACTCTGGTTATCAATATCCCTATGGCTACACTGTACTATTGCCTTCTCCTTTGTCTTTGACTTTTTGAATTTCCCATCACCTGAACTCTCCCCCTGATGATTTAGTTTAAAGCTCGATCTACAGCCCTAATTATTCGATTTGCCAGGACACTGGTCCCAACATGGTTCAAGTGAAGCCCGTCCCAACTGAACAGCTCCCTCTTTCCCCAGTACTGGTGCCAGTGCCCCATCAATCAAAACCCATTCCTCCCACACCAATGTTTGAGCCATACATTCATCTCTCTGATCTTATTGACCCTATGCCAATTTGCTTATAGCTCAGGTAGTAATCCAGAGATTATTACCTTTGTGGTTCTGCTTTTTAATTTGGCCCCTAGCTGCTCATACTCCCTCAGCAGAACCTCTTTCTTTGTCCTACCTATGTTGTTGGTTCGTACGTGGACCATGACAACTGGATCTTTCCCCTCCCACTCCAAGTTCCTCTCCAGCCCAGAGGGGATGTCCTTAACCCTGACACCGGGCAGGCAATACAACCTTTGGGACTCACGCTCTCGGCCGCAGAGAGCAGTATCTATCCCTCTAACTATACTGTCCCCTACCACTACTACATTTCTTTTTACTCTCCCAACTTGAATGGCCCCCTGTACCACGGTGCTGAGGTCAGTTTGCTCATCCTCCCTGCAGTCCTTGCTCTCGTCCACACAGGGAGCAAGAACCTCGTACCTGTTGGACAAGAGCAAGGGCTGAGGCTCCTCCAATGCTACCTTCTAGATCCCCATACCTGCCTCACCTGTAGTCACCCATCTCCCTGACCACGGACCAAATTTGAAGTATTTAACCGAAGGGGTGTGACTGCCTCCTGGAACACAGCGTCCAGGTAACTCTCCCCCTCCCTGATGTATCACACTGTCTGAAGCACGGACATCCGCTCATCCACTCTGAGTCGAAGTTCCTCGAGCCATCAACACTTATTGCAGATGTGGTCGCCATGGATCACACTGGTGTCCACCAGCTCCCACATGCTGCAGCTGCAACACATCACCTGCCCGGTCATCTTTATTGTATTTTATTTAACTAATTAGGTTTTCAAGGTTTGAAATGTCAGTTATCTATGTTGAGTTTTTAAATCATGGCTCTGAATTTAAACCAATGCCCAAGTTTAGAAAAAAAGATAAATATTCACCAACCAATCACTTACCTGCTTTCCTGAGATGTCAAACTTTAATTTTTTTCCCCTCACAGGTCCGTTCGCACTGCTCTCAGCGAGCTGATTTTATCCCCGCTGCTGCTCCTCTGATCCTGCTCTCGCCGCTGGTCTCGGGCCTCGGGCGCCCCTGATTTTATCCCCACCACCACTGCTCCTCTGATCCCACTCTCACCTCCTGGATGTGCTGACGGCCATCGATGATGGGGGATATTTTGCCAAAAGCCATGGCTCTACTGATGGGCATCCAGTGAAGCCCAGCAATGCACGGGGTTTCCGAAATAGTGCCATGGGATTCTTTACATCTACCTGAGAGAGCAGACAAGGCCTCGGTTTAATGTCTCATCCGAAGGACGGTACCTCCGACGGTACCTCCGACAGTGCAGCACTCCCTCAGCACTGTACTGGAGTGTCAGCCTAGATTTTTGTGCTCACAAAAACGCCAGCGCGAACACGATTGGACAAAATGGCCTCCTATCATGCTGTAAATTTGTATGATTCTACCTCCCTGAACCACTGTTGATACCTAAGCCAGGATGCGCACACCCCCTCTGTGTGTCAGCTGTGGCTCAGTGGGTAGCACTCTCGCCTCTCAGTCAGAAGGTTGTGGGTTCAAGTTCTGCTCCAGGGACTTGAGCACAAAAATCTAGTCTGGCACTCCAGTGCAGTGTTGAGGGAGTGCTGCACTGTCGGAGCTGCTGTCTTTTGGATGAAACGTTAAACCGAGACCCTGTCATCTCTCTCAGGTGGATGTAAATGATCCTCTGGTGCTATTTCAAAGAAGAGCAGGGGAGTTATCCCTGGTGTCCTGGCCAATATCTATATCTCAATCAACATCACAAAAAAACAGATCATCTGGTCATTATCACATTGCTGTTTGTGGGAGCTAGCTGGGCGCAAATTGGCTGCTGCGTTTCCTATGTTACGACAGTGACTACACTCCAAAAGTACTTCATTGGCTATAAATCGCTTCAAGATGTCCGGTGGTCGTGAAATGCTCGATATCAATGCAATTAATTCTTTTTTGGGGCCAATATCTTTGAAGTGGCATTTTGTACTCTTGACAGTGCTGTGTATCCTCTCCAGCAGTGTAAAACAGGTCAGTGGTTATCAAGTTTAAAGTGAACAGCCACATTTCAGATAATGGATCACAGGAACGGTGGTAGGCCATTCAGCCTCTTGAACCCATTCTGCCATTCAATTCGATCATGGCAGATCTGTATCTCAAATCAATTTACCTGCCTTGATGCACTTACCTAATAAAACTCTGTCGCTCTCCGTCTCGAAAATTTCAACTGACCCAGCATCCACAGCCTTTTGGGGGCGAGAGAGTTCCTGATTTTCACTACCTTTTGTGTGAAGAAGTGCTTCCCGATTTCACTCCTCAATGGCCTCGTTCTAATTTTAAGATTATGTCCCCTTGTTCTGGATTTGTCCACCAGAGGAATAGGTTCTCTGTATCTACCCTTTTATCCTAGTACATGGAAGACACTAAAGAAAAGAAAAATGAGAAGTAATATGTTGCATATTTATACATCCCCATCGCTGTGCTGTCATGTGCAGCTACTGCTATACAGCGCCACCAAGTGGCTCCAATTCAGTGTTACAATAATAGAAATGTATTCATCTCCTCTACTTTGGTTTTTACCAGCAATTCCCCAAGGTCAGAATAATGCTTCATAAAACAGCTAGCATCTTTCTTTTAAAGACACACACACACTCTTTGTGGGAGCTTGCTGTGCAGAAATTGCTTGGCATTGCTCATAGCACATCAAAGAATGTGCTGTGTTATGTTGCCATGTAATATATGGTCAGGGATATTGATTTTCAGTAAGTCAAAAAGCTCTATTTATTGGAGTATTGTACAAGTGTTAGTGACGATTTCTGGCTCAGATTTAGTGATTATGTGTGTACTTGTGTGGAAACTGTTCATCAAACTAAATTGTCAGTTTTATCTATTACCTATTTTTTTAATGCCAGGATATGTAGGAAGGTGTTTAAGGCTGGATGTAGGTTGTATGGACTCAATTTTCCTCAATGATATTTTTTGGGGTATTTCAAGAGTTACACCCGTGTTTTTTGGCCCCAACTTTTCAAAAAAAAATAATTTTCAAGTTTCCCCATTCTAATTTTAAAAATTGGCACTGCGCAGCCTGTCCTTTAGCTTCGGGAGGTGGAGCCTAAAGTCTGCGCCAAAAAAAAAGATGTCACCCCTTCTGCGCATGCGTGAAAAACAATGATATTTTTTACGTGATTGCTATGGGCGCGCATGCCCAGTACAATCTGCATTCGGCCATTTTTAAAGAGTCAGTTGCGTGTGAGAATTTTAATTCTCAATGGAAAAATTGGAGCTGCAATATGCAACAAGGCTCAAGGACCAAGAATTTCTCATACGAGGAAGTGGAGGCACTTGTTACTGTAATTGAGGTCAGTTGGCACGAGATGGACACCAGCAGAGGTCACACAAAAGTTTCACCGAAAGAAATGAAGAAACGCTGGATCCAACTTGCAGAAGATTACTGTGCAACTTTTTGAACGAAAGAAGAACCATTTCCATTATTTTCTCCATTAACACAACACAACATTACAGGTCCAAACAGTAAACATAGTCCATGTGGAATAGTTGCCGCTGAGCCTTCAGGCAGCAAAGCATTCACGGATGAGCTGCTGACGCAAGGCTCCAGCAATCGTTAAAGGGGCATGACGGCCCGCCCTGCTCCGCCGTCGTACTCAGGGTTCAGGTAGTTGCATGGCTTCCTCCTCCTCTTCATCATCTGCATCTTCCTCCTCATCATCAGCCACTCTCACCTCAGGTGGGTCTTCTACTACCAGCTGCTGCTGTCTCATGATGGCAACATGCAACACAAACAGTGAACTGACCGACAATCTCAGGGGAGAATTGCAAGTAGCCTCCGGAATGGTCCAGGCATCGGAAACGCTGCTTCAAGATACCAATGGTCCTCTCTGTTATTCTGCGCGTCGCAATGTGTGGCATGTTGTATTCCCGGTCAGCTTCCATCCGGGTTACGCATACGGGCATCATGAGCCAAGTGGTGAAGCCATGCCCTTTGTTCCCCAGCAGCCAGCTCTGCCCCTCTGGCTGCTGCTGAAATATGGCAGATATAGTGTTCTCACATAGGATGAACACATCATGGATGCTCCCAGGGTATCTCGCATCAACTGACATGATGCGATGCATGTTGTCACAGATGAGCTGCACATTGATGGAGTGGAAGCTTTTTCTGTTCTTGTACATCTCGGAATCTTCCAAAGATGCTCGCAAGGCAATGCGGGTACAATCAATGCAGCCCTGGACCTTTGGGAAGCCAGCAATCCTGGAGAAGCCCACAGCCCCATCACGCATTACCTGGGCGGTCATGGGGAACTTTATGTAGTCATTCCTCTGGGCATATAGTGCAGCAGTCACCTGCCGAATGCAGATATTTGTTGCATGTTGATAAATGACGCGCACATCCACAGTTGTGGCCTGGAATGATCCAGATGCATAAAATGAAAGTGCAGCTGTAACTTTTACTTCAACTGACAAAGCAGTCCTTATGATGCTTCTATGGTGCAGGTCAGTTTATATTAACTCACAGATCTCAGTTACAACGTCTTTGTGGAAACGCAGCCTTCTCACAAAGTCAGCATCACTCAGGTGCAGGTATGAACGCCGGTCTCAATATACCCGATGTGGGTAAGGTCTCTTGCCCATCACCCTACGTGCTCTGAGGTTCCTCAGGTGATGCTGCCTAATCAATCTTCTCCTCCGCAGCACCATCATGCAGAAGCCCTGCATGAGGTATGGCAGTCAATATTGCCCCCATAATTTAATAGTAGCTTTGCAAGAAGCTCAAAACAGCAGGAGAAATGACAGCACTCAAACCTTCTTTCCTCTCTCTCTCCCCAAGGTCAAAGCCCGAGTATGGACCACACCCTGGTCTGCTCATGCGCAATAGGCTTGCTTAGAACGGGAAGCTATGCATTCAATGAAGACATTTGGGGCAACAAAATCTAATGCAATTCTTTAATTTTTGATTTTTTTCATAGTACCTCCCCATCACCGAACCTCTCCTCATCGGCCGGCAGAATCGCTTCCTCACCCGGACACAGGGGCTCGGTGTCCACCACCCTCCCACCCCCCTCCCTCCCTCCGCCCAGGCTTGTTTCGAAGCTGCTGTATAGTCGAAAGGTTCTCATCCCTTCATTTCGGCTTCGACCCCACCCCCAAAACCCCGGGCTTCTTTTGAAGCCGAGCCCCGAGCCCCTGTGTCTGGGCGAGGGAGCGATTCTGCCGGCCGACGCTCCGACCCTCGAGCCCGGTGAGGAGCTGTTCGGTGGTGGCGTGGTACTTTGAAAAAAATCAAAAATGAAAGAATTTCATTCGACTTCCGTTTTCTCCCTTTTGACTTTTAAAAAATTAAGCTTCATGATGCATATTCTTTGCCTTCTTTATTCCCTTCAAAACTTCGCCTAAAAACAATGGCGTCTTTCTGCGCCGATTTTTTAATGTGCGCTGGTTTTTCTAAAGTGGCCAGACACCTTTTTGGGAGTGATCCTAGGAAAGTTGGAAGTTGGCCAAACTTGCTTCAATGTGAAAAACTGGCACAGACATCAGGTTACGCCCCCTATGATGCAAAAAAATACTAACCGAAAAAAATCGTACCTAACTGAGTTATGCTGGCGCGGAACTTTGGGGAAACGTGGATATTTTAATTTCTGCCAACAAAAGTGGCATGCGCCAAAAAACGGCGCAGATAATGGGGGAAAATTGAGCCCTATAACTGTGCAGAAATACTGAGGGGTTGCGGGGGACAGCGAGACAAGGTAAGCACTGGCGCATGGGGGGTGGGGGGGGAAGGGTGTCGGCATGGCACTCGATTACCACCATTACCATATCACAATGAGACCGTCACTGGCCATTGGCACAGCTTCTCTTCACTTGATATTTTCTTCACAATACAACGTCTGCATCCAATTTCCTGACCTGACTCACCAGGAGCAAGACTCCAAGCTGTCAATGCAGCCTCACAAGGGGAGTGCTATTGTTTCCCATTGTATCTCATGATTTCAGCCCGTGAACCAGGTCATTAGGGTGGAGAGAAGAAAAAATTGATAATAGAATAATCACCAATGGACTCTGGAGGTAGCAGGCCTGGGGGTAGAAATTCAGTGCCGCCCAAAACGGGTCGCACCTCCCGCTTCTGATGTGTTCTCACCATGGGTGAGGTGGCTGCCTGCACAAAATTCAGCTCTTTGGCAATTTTTTTGGAGCAGCCCGGAAGTCGGTCATAATGGGGGCGGAAGTGCAGCAGTGAGCACTCTCGAGGGGCGGAACTGGAGGTGGGACGGTGTCTCCCCCGCTGTCAGTCATCAGCCTGGCGCTGATGATGTCATGACACATGTGCGTCACCTCGTCTCTCCCCTTCACTTAAAGAGGAGAGCCTTCACCATTTTAAAACTTCGGTCCACTGGGCTACCAGGGAGGGTTTCGGCCGGGCCAGCAGTCTAGCACCCAAGAGGGGGTTGTCAGGCTGCCTGTTGGTGGCCTGGCCGAATTCGGGGGCATAATTGTTGGGCCGACCTGGCAGTTAGCTGACAAAAAATAACATGAGGGTAGAAATTCAGGGGGACAGTGAGGACAAGAGAAGCATAGGGAGGTGGCAGAAATCGAGGAATAGCCCCTATTCCATTATTTGAAGGGGCTGCTCTTCGATTTCTGGCTGCACTTTAATCCCACGCTCCTGATCTTTGGGCACCCGGTGCGGAGGGGAGCGGGCAGGTCGGAAGGCCTCATCATAGGACTGCTCCTGGCCAAGGTGGCCATTAACAGGTCCAGGCAGAAGGCGGTCGAGGGGATTGTTCCGCTCGACTGCCTGCCTCTCTTTTGCGGCTACGTTCGTGCCAGGGTGTCCCTGGAGATGGAGCTCGCTGTGTCCATCGGAATGCTCGCGGTCTTCCGCGACAGGTGGGCACCGGAGGGATTGGAGTGCGTCATTACCCCCGGGAACAGAATTTTAATTTAATTTGCTAAAGTTCCCAGTTAATTTGCAAATTTGTGGGTTCTAGTGCCCTTACTAAAAGGGGGAATTGGTTTTAAAAGTTCTATCTAAAAAATAGTTGTCGAGCTGTTGAGTTGGGAGTGGCTTAGCCAGTCACATGATGTTCACAAGACTCCATAAAACCCCAGCCAGTTTGGTTCAGGGGGTCCACAATGAGGCAGGTGATTGTGAGCCTGTTGGATGAACTGGTAATGTGTGGTGTGATTGTTAAACCTTTGCTAATAAACCAACTAGTTCTTAACAGCAATGTGTTGTTTTGAATTCTTAAGCAAAGAACCCATGAAGCAAATACTTTACACCTGTAGCGCGGACTAAAAGAAAATGTGGCTGTAAGGCCCACCAGCGGCTCACCACCATGTTGCTCTGCCGGGCCCCTGGCCCTGTCGGGACTGCCTCTGACTAGACATTCCCTTCTCACTGCATGTAATTGGCACTGGGCGGGCAGGTCGAGGCTGAGTTCCCAGCAGAATTCCATCCCGTACCTCTCTGTACCACTGTGATTGGAGCTATTCCAGAAGGTTTGATCACATGATATCTGATCAAGTAACGTTTGCCCACACTTTGAAAATATGATGGCATTTTCCTTATAAAGTTGAGTCCCTTTTATCGTGGTTTCGCGCACGCAGCTGTCGTGCGAGAAGTTCCAAGAATCAGGAGGCCACCCGTGAGCAGGGGAGGAACGTACACAGGAGCAAACTGCCGATGGGAAGTGAAAACTCTGCCTTTCTCCCAGGTTTTAGCAGAATCTTAGATTGCTGGAGATGCTGGAAGGGTCAGCAACCTCAGAATTCTAGGCCTACGAACAGTTCCATATTCACTGGGAGTTTCAAGCTGGAGTTCGTGGTGTTTCAGTGGCAAGCCTGGGCTCAGTTGTAGCACTCGCCTCAGACTCAGACTCAGTAGGACATATGGAAAATCCCAATTTAAAGGAATAGACATAGATATCCATATCAGCTTGGAGTGGTAAATAATGGGCCAATAATCACGGTCTCTACGGGCACATACATAGAAACATAGAAAAATAGGTGCAGGAGTAGGCCATTTGGCCCTTCGAGCCTACAACGCCATTCAATAAGATCATGGCTGATCATTCCCTCAGTACCCCTTTCCTGCTTTCTCTCCATACCTCTTGATCCCTTTAGCTGTAAAGGCCATATCGAACTCCCTCTTGAATATATCCAATGAACTGGCATCAACAACTCTCTGCGGCAGGGAATTCCACAGGTTAACAACTCTCTGAGTGAAGAAGTTTCTCCTCATTTCAGTCCTAAATGGCCTACCCCTTATCCGAAGACTATGTCCCCTGGTTCTGGACTTCCCCACATCGGGAACATTCTTTCCGCATCTAACCTGTCCAGTCCAGTCAGAATCTTATACATTTCTATGAGATCCCCTCACATCCTTCTAAACTCCAGTGAATAAAGGCCCAGCTGATCCAGTCTCTCCTCATATGTCAGTCCAGCCATCCCTGGAATCAGTCTGGTGAACCTTCGCTGCACTCCCTCAATAGCAAGAACGTCCTTCCTCAGATTAGGCGATCAAAACGGCACACAATACTCAAGGTGTGGCCTCATTAAGGCCCTGTACAACTGCAGTAAGACCTCCCTGCTCCTATACTCAAATCCCCTAGCTATGAAAGCCAACATACCATTTTCCTTCTTCACCGCCTGCTGTACCTGCATGCCAACTTTCAATGACTGATGTACCATGACACCCAGGTCTCGTTGCACCTCCCCTTTTCCTAATCTGCCGCCATTCAGATAATATTCTGCCTTCGTGTTTTTGCCTCCAAAATGGATAACCTCACATTTATCCACATTATACTGCATCTTCCATGCATTTGCCCGCTCACCTAACCTGTCCAAGTCACCCTGCAGCCTCTTAGCATCTTCCTCACATCTCACACCGCCACTCAGTTTAGTGTCATCTGCAAACTTGGAGATATTACACTCAATTCCTTCATCTAAATCGTTAATGTATATTGTAAAGAGCTGGGGTGCCAGCACTGAGCCCTGCGGCATTCCACTAGTCACTGCCTGCCATTCTGAAAAGGACCCGTTTATCCCGACTCTCTACTTCCTGTCTGTCAACCAGTTCTCTATCCACGGCAGAACATTACCCACAATACCATGAGCTTTGATTTGCAGACCAATCTCTTGTGCGGGACCTTGTCAAAAGCCTTTTGAAAGTCCAAACACAATATCCACTGGTTCTCCCTTGTCCACTCTGCTAGTTACATACTCAAAAAATTCCAGAAGATTTGTCAAGCATGATTTCCCTTTTATAAATCCATGCTGACTTGGACCGATCCGGTCACTGCTTTCCAAATGCGCTGCTATTCCATGCTTAATGATTGATTCCAACATTTTCCCCACTACTGATGTCAGGCTAACCGGTTGATAATTACCCATTTTCTCTCTCCCTCCTTTTTAAAAAAGTGATGTTACATTAGCTACCCTCCAGTCCATAGGAACTGATCCAGAGTCGATAAGACTGTTGGAAAATGATCACCAATGCATCCAGTATTTCTAGGGCCACTTCCTTAAGTACTCTGGGATGCAGACTATCAGGCCCCAGGTATTTATCGGCCTTCAATCCCATCAATTTCCCTAACACAATTTCCCGCCTAATAAGGATATCCTTCAGTTCTTCCTTTAAACTAAACCCACTGTCCCCGAGAACAACCGGAAGGTATTTGTGTCTTCCTTCATGTAAACAGAACCGAAGTATTTGTACAATTGGTCTGCCATTTCTTTGTTCCCCATTATAGATTCACCTGAATCCAACTGCAAGGGACCTACGTTTGTCTTCACTAATCTTTTTCTCTTCACATATCTATAGAAGCTTTTGCAGTCAATTTTTAAGTTCCCTGCAGGCTTCCTCTCGTACCCTATTTCCCCCCTCCTAATTAAACCCTTTGTCCTCCTCTGTTGAATTCTAAATTTCTCCCAGTCCTCAGGTTTGTTGCTTTTTCTAGCCAATTTATATGCCTCTTCCTTGGTCTTAACACTATCCTTAATTTCCCTTGTTAGCCACGGTTGAGCCACCTTCCCTGTTTTATTTTTACTCCAGACAGGGATGTACAATTGTTGAAGTTCATGCATGTGATCTTTAAATGTTTGCCATTGCTTATCCACCGTCAACCCTTTAAGTATTCTTTGCCAGTCTATTCTAGCCAATTCACGTCTCATACCGTCGAAGTTACCTTTCCTTAAGTTCAGGACCCTAGTTTCCGAATTAACTGTGTCACTCTCCATCTTAATAAAGAATTCTACCATATTATGGTCACTCTTCCCCAAGGGGCCTCACACAACAAGATTGCTAATTAGTCCCTTCTCATTACACATCACCCAGTCTAGGATGGCCAGCTCCCTAGTTGGTCCCTCGACATATTGGTCTCGAAAACCATCCCTAATACACTCCAGGAAATCCTCCTCCACCGCATTGCTACCAGTTTGGTTAGCCCAATCAATATGTAGATTAAAGTCACCCATGATAACTGCTATACCTTTATTGCACAAATCCCTTATTACTTCTTTGATGCTGTCCCCAACCTCACTACTACTGTTTGGTGGTCTGTACACAACTCCCACCAGCGTTTTCTGCCCTTTGGTATTCCGCAGCTCCACCCATACCGATTCCACATCATCCAAGCTAATGTCCTTCCTTACTATTGCATTAATTTCCTCTTGAACCAGCAATGCCACCCCGCCTCCTTTTCCTCTCTGTCTATCCTTTCTAAATGTTGAATACCCCTGGATGTTGAGTTCCCAGCCTTGGTCACCCTGGAGCCATGTCTCCGTGATGCCAATCACATCATATCTGTTAACTGCTATCTGCGCAGTTAATTCATCCACCTTATTCCGAATACTCCTCACATTGAGACACAGAGCCTTCAGGCTTGTCTTTTTAACACACTTTTAACACACACGATGTGTGCAGGCACCCAAAGAGGCCCCGCAAGTGTCAGTTCTCGGCATGCAATGCGTATGCGCCTGATCCGGGCTCTTGTGAACTTTTGACAGATTCAACGCATCTCTGGGTGAAGGCCTTCGCGGGTGGAGATTTGGGCTATTTGCCCAACTCCTGCTCAGCGAATGTCCTTCAAAGGCCTGCTTTTACCAGCTTAAGGAGCCGAAATTAGTGAAGGCCCCCGCCCACCCAAGTGCCACCCAAAGGACCGCCGATGGCCACCGAGGTACCTGGCGGTACTTTGGGTGGGATTTTCATCACCCAGGTCCCTCAAAGGTCAGCAAGTCTGCAATGTATGCCGCCAATCTGGGCGGCAGCCGGCGGGAACTCTCATTCTCGGCGGCAGAGGCACTTACCGCCCAAGTGCCGCCGAGGATGGAGTCAGGCCCATGGAGGTTCGAAGAACTAAAAACTAAAAGCATCAATAAAAAAAAAAAAAAAATCTGCGACCTTCGGGGGACCCCATCCAGGTAAGTACCTGTAAAGAAACAATTTAAATAAACTTCACTTAACTTTTTTACAGCATCTTCACACTTGCCGTTGAGGACAGAGCAGCCTCCACGCAGCGATCCACCACCATTGGCGGTGCTTCCCGGCAGCTCTCCCTCCCGCTCCAGGCTACGTCGAAAGTGGCACTGGGTGGTTCGAAGAGAGGAATGTCAGCGGCAATGGGAGCAGTGGGCGGCAGTCAGCGGTAAGGCCATCAATCTCGCCCCCTAAGAGTTTTAAAAGATAGAAAAATTAAATTTTATCACAACTTTTTATGTGAAAAACTCTGTCCATTAAGGTAAGTTTATAGTTACCCCTATTAAAACATATTAAAAAAAATTCAAAACAATAAATTTTTGACTAAAACATTTAATTAAATTCAATTTCAATTAATTTTAAATATGTGAAATGTTTTTCTTATTTATTTAAAATGTTTGTGTTTTGGGGGGTATCTCCATTCATGTAAATGGTGATCACCGTACAAATGGGACTCACCATTACTGTAAATGGGGATACGCCATTTTCATTGGTTGGTCTGGTCCATATGATCCCAGGCTGCCCATACGCTCCTGGAACACGTGGCCCTGTGCGCTGGACTGTAAATGGAGGCATCAAAGCGCAAGTGTTCGTTCCTCCGGGACCACCAGGTACATTCGAAAATATTTCTGTGGTCGGAGACATCTACCCACGGGAAGTATCCGACTGCAATTTCTGGGTCAATGGTTCAGTCTTTGTAAAGATTCAAATGAATCTTAAATGATTTTCAGCCTTTGCCAAAGAAGTGGATAGAGTTGCCTGACAGAAATTAAATGAAAGGAAATCCAATACAGAGGCACAAAGTTGTGTCTGTGGGACGTGACGGAGAGGCCCAGGACCTGAATTCCTGCGTGCTGACTGGCAAAGTCTATGCACTGCTGCATGAAGTGGGCAAGGGGAGGATTACTCCATTTTGCACTCCAAGGCCTCCCTCACTGCAGGACAGCAGCGTATGCTGCCCGCTAGCTGGCGGGTAGACTCACATGCCTTCACAGACATGGGCGCCACCCACGATGCTCCGCACTGCCAGCTGGGGCAACTTCTGTATCCTGCCAAGCTGATGCCTCCTCTTTGCAGGGCAAGTGATGGATGTGTTGCCCCTTTGCCTCTGCCACTTGCTCGATGTAGCCACAGACAGCTGACTTGGCTGATTTGACATAGGTCTGCGGCAGTGATTTGAAGAATCCAGTTGCATAAAAGTTGAATACAGTAGTGAGAATCGGGTCATTGGAAGAGCCACTCTCCGTGATACAAATTGTCTGCGGGTCATCCTCCCGGAGATACCATAGCTATGTGGCAGCTTCTTATGTGAAGCCTAGGCACCCAGGACACCTCCTCTCTGACATGCCAAGGAAGTACGGCAGAATCGGAGGCCAACAAAGTAACTCTGCTCAAATCCCTGATTGACTCCATAAGTCTGTCCAATCAAAATAAGATGAACCAGTGTCCCACCACATCAAAAATAAGCATGCAAAATAGCTACCCAGTCCTCACCTCTCCACACATATATAAACGCACTGAGTAGATGCTGCACCAATCACATGGACACTGCTGTTGTTCAAAGAATGCATTCATTAGTATTACTGAAAATCCCAAATTCTCATCTTTTGAAGGTCACGTCTCATTCTGAACAGTTCCATTGCTTCCAGCAGATCTCTGGTGACCTGCCCAAGTGGTCCACAGCAGAATTATTTTTTGAGCCTTGTCCCAGTTAGATGATAGCCACTCACACATTATGGCAGGAGCGTCTATAGCAGGATAGAGCAAGGGCTGTCTGTATATACAAAGATTTTTGGTTAAATGTTGCAGAGATGTTTTTCTGTTCTGCTACAGTGACCACCAGAGGTCACAATTACACCCATTAAAAGGAACAGGTTGGTTAAATCACTTGAGCACCAAACCCAAATCATCCAGTGGGGAGAAGGTGCGGGCAGAGTGGACATTACATAAGAACATAAGAAATAAGAACAGAAGTAGGCCATACGGCCCCTCGAGCCTGCTCCGCCATTCAATAAGATCATGGCTGATCTGATCATGGACTCAGCTCCACTTCCCTGCCCACTCCCCATAACCCCTTATCCCCTTATCGTTTAAGAAACTGTCTATTTCTGTCTTAAATTTATTCAATGTCCCAGCTTCCATAGTTCTCTGAGGCAGCGAATTGTCAGATTTACAACCTTCTGAGAGAAGAAATTTCTCATCATCTCTGTTTTAACTCCCCCTCCCTGATGTATCACACTGTCTGAAGCACGGACATCCGCTCATCCACTCTGAGCCGAAGTTCCTCAAGTCATTAACACTTATTGCAGATGTGGTCGCCGTGGATCACACCGGTGTCCACCAGCTCCCACATGCTGCAGCTGCAACACATCACCTGCCCGGTCATCTTTATTGTATTTTATTTAACTAATTAGGTTTTCAAGGTTTGAAATGTCAGTTTTTAAATCATGGCTCTGAATTTAAACCAATGCCCAAGTTTAGAAAAAAAGATAAATACTCACCAACCGATCATTTACCTGCTTTCCTGAGATGTCACACTTAAATTTTTTTCCCCTCACAGGTCCGTTCGCACTGCTCTCAGCGAGCTGATATTATCCCCGCTGCTGCTCCTCTGATTCTGCTCTCGCTGCTGGTCTCGGGCCTCGGGAGCCCCTGATTTTATCCCCACCACCACTGCTCCTCTGATCCCACTCTCACCTCCCGGATGTGCTGACGGCCATCGATGATGGGGGATATTTTGCCAAAAGCCATGGCTCTACTGATGGGCATCCAGCGAAGCCCGGCAATGCACGGGGTTTCCGAAATAGTGCCATGGGATTCTTTACATCTACCTGAGAGAGCAGACAAGGCCTCGGTTTAATGTCTCATCCGAAGGACGGTACCTCCGACGGTACCTCCGACAGTGCAGCACTCCCTCAGCACTGTACTGGAGTGTCAGCCTAGATTTTTGTGCTCACAAAAACGCCGCGCGGACACGATTGGACAAAATGGCCTCCTATCATGCTGTAAATTTGTATGATTCTACCTCCCTGAACCACTGTTGATACCTAAGCCAGGATGCGCACACCCCCTCTGTGTGTCAGCTGTGGCTCTGTGGGTAGCACTCTCGCCTCTCAGTCAGAAGGTTGTGGGTTCAAGTTCTGCTCCAGGGACTTGAGCACAAAAATCTAGTCTGGCACTCCAGTGCAGTGTTGAGGGAGTGCTGCACTGTCGGAGCTGCTGTCTTTCGGATGAAACGTTAAACTGAGACCCCGTCATCTCTCTCAGGTGGATGTAAATGATCCTCTGGTGCTATTTCGAAGAAGAGCAGGGGAGTTATCCCTGGCCAATATCTATATCTCAATCAACATCACAAAAAAACAGATCATCTGGTCATTATCACATTGCTGTTTGTGGGAGGTAGCTGGGCGCAAATTGGCTGCTGTGTTTCCTATGTTACAACAGTGACTACACTCCAAAAGTACTTCATTGGCTGTAAAGCATTTCAAGACGTCCGGTGGTCGTGAAATGCTCGATATCAATGCAATTCATTCTTTTTTGGGGCCAATATCTTTGAAGTGGCATTTTGTACTCTTGACAGTGCTGTGTATCCTCTCCAGCAGTGTAAAACAGGTCAGTGGTCACCAAGTTTAAAGTGAACAGCCACATTTCAGATAAAGGATCACAGGAACGGTGGTAGGCCATTCAGCCCCTTGAACCCATTCTGCCATTCAATTCGATCATGGTGGATCTGTATCTCAAATCCATTTACCTGCCTTGATGCACTTACCTAATAAAACTCTGTCGCAACGATGGGGCACCTCCAGCGAATGTGCAAACGTGCAAATGGCAGAGGATGATCGATCCGGCGCGGATCACGCAGCATAGGCAACTCAACCCAAGGAAGAAGTGTATGGGGTACATACCTTCACCACCAAGAGCCTCCTCTAATGCTGAAAGTCAAATTAAATGGAGTTCCAGAGTTCTAGTATCCATGGAGTTGGACACGTGCGAGTCAGTCAATAATGAGCCAGAAGGCTTTTGAGAAACTGTGGGGCAATAAGGCACAAAGACCCAAACTGAGCCCAATTAATGCAAAGCTGCATACCTACACCAAAGAGCTCATACCAATCATTGGAAGTGCGGCAGTGAAGGTATCGTATGATGGAGCTGCGCATGACCTATCATTGTGGATTATTCCAGACAATGGCCCAATGCTGTTCGGCAGAAGCTGACTAAAAAAGATTAGATGCAATTGGAATGATATCAAAGCACTATCTTCAGTGGATGACGCCTCGTGTGCTCAAGTGCTGAGCAAGTTTCACTTGCTATTCGAACCAGGCATCGGCAACTTCACAGGCGCCAATGTACAAATCCATCTAGGCCCTAATACACGGACCGTCCATCACAAGGTTCGGGTGGTTCCGTACATGATGAGGAAGAACGTCGAGATCAAACTGGACAGACTTCAACGCGAAGGAATCATAATCACCCATCAAGTTCAACGAGTGGGCCAATCCAATTGTTCCGGTGTTGAAAAGCGATGGCATGATCTGAATCTGTGGAGACGACAAGGTAACGATTAACCGAATCTCACTACAGGACCAGTACCCGCTGCCCAAGGCAGATGAACTGTTTGCAATGTTAGCAGGGGAGGGGCGGGGGGGAAGTCGTTCACCAAGTTGGACCTAACCTCCGCCTACATGACACAGGAGCTGGCTGAATCTTCGAAAAGACTGACGTGCAGCAACACACACAAAGGACTGTTTATACACCACAGGTGCCCTTTCAGGATTCACTCGGCTGCAGCCATTTTCCAGAGAAACATGGAGAGTTTGCTGAAATCTGTTCCACGCACCGTTGTGTTTCAAGACGACATCCTGATCACTGGTCGTGAAACCATCGAATATCTACACAACCTGGAAGAGGTTCTAAGTTGCCTAGACAGAGTGGGACTCAGGCTGAAACGCTCCAAGTGTGTTTTCCTGGTGCCAGAAGTTGAATTTTTGGGGAGAAAGATTGCAGCAGACGGCATCAGGACCACGGACTCAAAGACAGAGGCCATCAAGAATGCACCCAGACCACAGAATATGATGGAGCTGCGTTCGTTCCTGGGACTCCTCAACTATTTGGTAACTTTCTACCCGGGTTGAGCACATTGTTAGAGCCTTTGCACATGTTGCTACGTAAGGGTGATGAATGGGTTTGGGGCAAATCTCAAGACACAGCCTTTGAGAAGGCCAGGATGTTGTTATGTTCAAATAAGTTACTTGTACACTATGACCAATGTAAACTTTCATGTATGTATTTTTGGGATCTCTAGCCACTAGATGGCATCACTGTTGGAGGCTATTTGGCTGCACGCACGTGTGTGCAGCCCAATTATAAAAGGCCAGCCATTTTGTATATTAGTCACTTTGGGCCTTAATAAAGCAGAGCCAAGGTCATACCTCTTGGAGTTAAACAGTACTCAGTCTAACAGTTATTGCATACACAACATTTGGTGACGAGGCAACAAGAACCTTTGCATGCAACAATGAGCACAATTGGATTGTTGGAGCGATTTGTGGAAGGAGAAGATTGGGCAGACTTTGTGAGCCGTTTGAGCCAGTTCTTCTTGGCCAACAAAATAGAGGAGGTCGGCGACGCTGATCGGCACCGGGCGGTGTTCCTCACGGTTTACGGTCCAAAAATTTATGATCTGATAAAGAATCTACTCCTGCCTGTGAGTCCAACAGAGAAGACGTATGAAGAATTGTGTACACTGGTACAGGACCACCTTAAGCCAGACGAAGGCATCATCATCTCGAGATACTGACATTACACGCACGTTCGCTCAGAGGGCCAGAATGCAGCGGAATTCATTGCCGACCTGAGACGTCTAGTGGGACCATGTAAGTTTGGGGCTGTGTTGGCAGACATGTTGCGGGACTTCTTTGTAATTGGCATCAACCATGAGGTGATCCTGTGTAAACTACTGGCAGTGGAGACTGTTAGAGAAATTTGGCATTAGGGGTACCAGCGGGACAAGGGTTAAAGTGCTGGTTCCTGCAATGGCCCATAAGGAGGTAAAAGGCCTCTCTTCAGCCTTGTACCAAGGCTCCAGAAGTTATTAATTCAATAATATTCCGACAGGATACGATGTGAGAACCTAAACAGACATTGATAAGACCTTGCGAAGAGGCTCGAGGCGACTCACAGGCACCAAGGAAATGTATAACAAATTCTGACCTAATGAAGTCATTCTGGTCACGGCCTAAAGCAGTCACGAGGGTCTTGGCCTGTCAATCCAAAGTAGCACGAATAAGTTGGTCCAATTAGGGAAGTAGCGCTGATAAGGTAGTTCAATTAGAAATCTAGAGAGGTTTTGTCCGGGAATAGAGGGGTTTTGAAATGTATAAAAGTTGTATGATTGTGCTGTTCGGAGAGCATCTCCACTCACAGGTGACTGTGATAAGAGGTGTTCCCGGACGTTCGTAATAAAGATCGTTATACTTTGCCATCCGTCTCTGTCTGCTAACTTCGAGAATTGCTACGTGGGTTGGGGCGAGCGTTGACCCTCTATATCAGTGGGCCCACTCGTGGGAGAGGAAGCCTTCCCATCTCCCCCTTACAGAGACGTTGGACTTGAACAGGGCCATCACGATCGCTCAGTCATGCATGATGACGGATAGAAGTCTAAAGAAGATATCAGTGGAAAATCAAAACTCAGCAAGTACTGTAAATATGATTGATTCGGCGTTTGGCAGCGCGGCACATGGCAGGGCCTACCCGACTGCGTACGCGAAACCTGTGGCTGTCCAAAGTCTGCCAGCGGGAATGCATCTGATTTCTCCGCGTTGGCGTTGTGGGGGAAATTGGCATCAGCAGTGCCAATTTAAGCAATATAGTTGCAAAGGCTGTCTGAGAGTGGGGCATCTCCAGCGCAAGTGTCCGCAGATAAGCAAGCGTGCTGCGACACACCACATGGAGGATGAAGGTCAGACTAGCACGGATCCGGATACACAATCCGAGATGCCAGAGGAGGAAGTGTATGGACTGTACTCATTCCTAACTAAGAGCAAACCGATAATAATCAGGTGCCAGTAATGATGGAACTGGACATGGGGGCGAGTCAATCAATAATGAATCAGAGGGCATTCGACAAGCTGTGGGATATTAAGGCTGTGAGGTCCAGGCTGAATCCAGTCAATGCCAAGTTATGCACAAGATTGGCAGTGCCACAATTGAAGTGTCGTATGATGGTGCGGTTCACGAGTTACCGCTATGGATTGTTCCAGGCAATGGCCTAACGCTGTTCGGCAGGAACTGGCTTGAAAAAAATCAGATGCGATTGGAACGACATCAAGGTGTTGTTGTCGGAGAAAGACACATGTGCCCAAGTACTGAGCAAGTTCCCCTCGCTATTCGAACCAGGCATTGGCAACTTCACGAGAGCTAAGGTGCAGATCCACGTGGACTCGGATGCAAGACCCGTCCATCATAAAGCTCGAGCAGTTCCGCATATGATGGTGGAAGTCAAAATCAAACTGGACAGACTCCAGCGTGAAGGGATCATATCACCGGTTGAATTTAATGAATGGGCCAGCCTCATTGTTCCTGTGCTGAAAAGTGATGGCACAGTAAGAATCTGTGGAGACTACAAGGCTATGATCAACAGGGTTTCAAAACAGGATCAGTACCCATTACCGAAGGCTGATGATTTGTTTGCAACGCTAGCCGGAGGGAATTCGTTCACCAAAATGGACTTGACGTCGGCCTACATGACACAGTTGGTCGAGACGTCAAACAGACTTACGTGCATTAACACGCATAAAGGACAGTTTATTTATCACAGGTACCCTTTTGGAATTCGCTCGGCTGCAACAATATTTCAGATGAACATGAGAGTCTACTGAAGTCCGTTCCCAGAATCGTCGTGTTCCAAGATGACATCCTGATCACAGGTCGTGACTCCGAAGAACATCTGAATAACCTGGAAGAGGTTCTACATCATCTGGACAACGTGGGATGCAGACTGAAATGCTTGAAGCACGTCTTCATGGCACCAGAGGTCGAATTTCTGGGGAGGAAAATTGCTGTTGGCATCAGGCCCATGGACGCGAAAACCAAGGCCATCAAGAATGCACCCAAGCCACAGAATGTGACGGAGCTGCGTTCGTTCCTGGGTCTACTCAACTACTTCGGCAACTTCCTACCTAAATTGAGCACCTTATTAGAACCACTGCACATGCTGCTAAGAAAAGGCAACAACTGCGTGTGGGGTGCGTCTCAAGACAGAGCTTTTGAGAAAGCCACTAATCTGCTTTGCTCTAACAAGCTGCTGGTACATTATGACCCATGTAAACATTCAGTATTGGCCTGTGATGCTTCGTCATATGGAATTGGTTGCGTACTCCAACAAGCTAATGAGTCGGGTAAACTTCAATCAGTCTGTATGCTTCAAAAAGTTTGTCTAAAGCGGAAAGAGCATACAGCATGGTAGAGAAAGAAGCACTAGCCTGTGTGTATGGGGTTAAAAAGATGCAACAGTAACAGTTTGGTCTTAGAAACATAGAAACATAGAAAATAGGTGCAGGTGTAGGCCATTCGGCCCTTCGAGCGTGCACCACCATTCAATATGATCATGGCTGATCATTCTCCTCAGTACCCCTTTCCCGCTTTCTCTCCATACCCCTTGATCCCTTTAGCCGTAAGGGCCATATCTAACTCCCTCTTGAATATATCCAATGAACTGGCATCAACAACTCTCTGCGGCAGGGAATTCCACAGGTTAACAACTCTCTGAGTGAAGAAGTTTCTCCTCATCTCAGCCCTAAATGGCCTACCCCTTATCCTAAGACTCTGTCCCCTGGTTCTAGACTTCTCCAACATCGGGAACATTCTGCCCGCATCTAACATGTCCCGTCTCGTCAGAATCTTATACGTTTCTATGAGATCCCCTCTCATCCTTCTAAACTCCAGTATATAAAGGCCCAGTTGATCCAGTCTCTCCTCATATGTCAGTTCAGCCATTCCTGGAATCAGTCTGGTGAACCTTCGCTGCACTCCCTCAATAGCAAGAACGTCCTTCCTCAGATTAGGAGACCAAAACTGAACACAATATTCCAGGTGAGGCCTCACCAAGGCCCTGTACAGTTGCAGTAAGACCTCCCTGCTCCTATACTCAAATCCCCTAGCTATGAAGCCAACATGCCGTTTGCCTTCTTCACCGCCTACTGTACCTGCATGCCAACTTTCAATGACTGATGAACCATGACACCCAGGTCTCGTTGCACCTCCCCTTTTCCTAATCTGCCACCATTCAGATAACATTCTGCCTTTGTGTTTTTGCCCCCAAAGTGGATAACCTCACATTTATCCACATTATACTGCATCTGCCATGCATTTGCCCACTCACCTAACCTGTCCAAATCACCCTGCAGCCTCTTAGCATCCTCCTCACAGCTCACATTGCCATCCAGTTTAGTGTCATCTGCAAACTTGGAGATATTACACTCAATTCCTTCCTCCAAATCAATGATGTATATTGTAAATAGCTGGGGTCCCAGCACTGAGCCCTGCGGCACTCCACTAGTCACTGCCTCCCATTCCGAAAAGGACCCGTTTATCCCGACTCTCTGCTTCCTGTCTGCCAACCAATTCTCTATCCACGCCAGTACATTACCCCCAAAACCATGTGCTTTGATTTTGCACACCAATCTCTTGTGTGGGACCTTGTCAAAGGCCTTTTCAAAGTCCAAATACACCACATGCACTTGTTCTCCCTTGTCCACTCTACTAGTTACATCTTCAAAAGATTCCAGAAGATTTGTCAAGCATGATTTCCCTTTCACAAATCCATGCTGACTTGGACCGATCCTGTCACTGATTTCCAAATGCACTGCTGTTTCATCCTTAATAATTGATTCCATCATTTTCCCCACTACTGATGTCAGGCTAACCGATATATAATTATCCGTTTTCTCTCTCCCTCCTTTTTAAAAAAGTGGTGTTACATTTGCTACCCTCCAGTCCATAGGAACTGATCCAGAGTCAATAGACTGTTGGAAAATGATCACCAATGCATCCACTATTTCTAGTGCCACCTCCTTAAGTACTCTGGAATGCAGACAATCAGGCCCCGGGGATTTATCGGCCTTCAATCCCATCAATTTCTCCAACACAATTTCCCACCTAATAAGGATATTCTTCAGTTCCTCCTTCTCACTAGACCCTTGGTCCCCTAGTACATCCGGAAGGTCATTTGTGTCTTCCTTCTTGAAGACAGTATTTGTTCAATTGGTCTGCCATTTCTTTGTTCCCCATTATTAATTCACCTGAGTCCGACTGCAAGGGACCTACCTTTGACTTCACTAATCTCTTTCTCTTCACATATCTATAGAAGCTTTTGCAGTCAGTTTTTATGTTCCCGGCAAGCTTCCTCTCGTACTCTATTTTCCCCCTCTTAATTAAACCCTTTGTCCTCCTCTGCTGAATTCTAAATTTTTCCCAGTCCTCAGGTTTGCTGCTTTTTCTGGCCAATTTATATGCCTCTTCCTTGGACTTTCCCTAATTTCTCTTGTTAGCCACGGTTGAGCCACCTTCCCTTTTTTTATTTTTACTCCACACAGCGATGTACAACTGTTGAAGTTCATCCATGTGATCTTTAAATGTTTGCCATTGCCTATCCACCGTCAACACTTTAAGTATCATTTGCCAGTCTATTCTAGCCAATTCACGTCTCATGCCGTCGAAGTTAGCTTTCCTTAAGTTTAGGACCCTAGTTTCTGAATTAACTGTGTCACTCTCCATCTTAATAAAGAATTCTACCATATTATGGTCACGCTTCCCCAAAGGGCCTCGCACAACAAGATTGCTAATTAGTCCCTTCTCATTACACATCACCCAGTCTAGTATGGCCAGCTCTCTAGTAGGTTCCTCGACATATTGGTCAAGAAAACCATCCCAATACACTCCAGGAAATCCTCCTCCACCGCATTGCTACCAGTTTGGTTCGCCCAATCTATATGTAAATTAAAGTCGCCCATGATTACTGCTGTACCTTTATTGCACACATCCCTTATTTCTTGTTTGATGCTGTCCCCAACCTCACTACTAATGATTGGTGGTCTGTACACAACTCCAACCAGCCTTTTCTGCCCGTTGGTATTCCGTAGCTCCACCCATACCGATTCCACATCATCCAAGCCAATGTCTTTCCTTACTATTGCATGAATTTCCTCTTTAACCAGCAACGCCACCCCGCCTCCTTTTCCTCTCTGTCTTCGGTTTGAACTGGAGACAGATCACAAACTGTTCATTTCACTGTGCTCTGAAAACAAAGGTATCAATAACAATGCTTCATCCCTCATCCAGAGGTGGGCGCTGACATTATCCACGTAAGATTATGTCATTCTTCATAGACCTGGCACCGAGAATTGTGCCAATGCTTTGAGTCGTCTGCTGTTGCCCACACCGAAGGTGGAAACGCCACAACCGGCAGACCTATTGTTAGTTATGGATGCTTTTGAGAGTGAAGGAACCCCTGTGATGGCTCAACAAGTTAAGACCTGGACCAGTCAGGATCTGATTTTATCGGTGGTGAAGAGTTGCATCCTCAAAGGGGATTGGTCTGCCATACCCAAGCAAATGTGCGAGGAGACCAGACCTTACATTCATCGCAAAGACGAACTGTCTATTCAGTCGGATTGTATACTGTGGGGCATTCATGTTGTTATGCCCAAGAAAGGAAGAGAGAAATTTGTATGTGTGCTGGCACACATCCCGGCATTGTAATGATGAAAGCCATCGTCAGGTCTCATGAATGGTGGCCGGGAATTGACTCTGAGCTGGAATCATGTGTGCATCAGTGCAACACTTGCATGCAACTCAGCAAAGCACCAGCGGAATCGCCGCTGAGTCTGTGGTTGTGGCCATCGAAACTATGGTCCAGGATCCACATAGACTTTGCAGGTCCCTTCCTGGGGAAGATGTTTTTAGTTGTGGTGGATGCATATTTGAAGTGGATAGAGTGTATAATCATGTCATCCAGTACATCCACAGCTACCATTGAGAATCTCAGTGTTATGTTCACGACACATCATCATAATATCATCATAGGCAGTCCCTCGAAGCGAGAATGACTTGCTTCGACACCAAAAAGGGATGAATTCACAGGTGTTTCAATGAAGGACCTAATATTCCAGATCCCGAACTACATCTTGGAGAATGGAAGATGCCTGTGCGTGGATTTTTTTAACGTGTGGTGGCCGTTGCACACCAGCCACCACACGGGCTTGATAGAGCTAGGTCTTGGTCCAGTGGTAAGTATTACCCAAGACTAACTGGAGACCAGCTCTGCTGCACAGACTGAGCGTGCGCACACACATATAGCAGAGTGGGCTGGCCCGTGCTGCCCCTGGGCTCTCGCCTCTTCTCGGCCCCAGACTCGTGCCTCTGCTGGACCCCCGTCACTTCCTTCTACAAACTCTTGCCGCTCCCTCACCCCTCCTGCTGTGCCTGCCCGCACTGCAATCAGTGACTTGACTTCACAGCCGTCACCCTCCTGCAGCAGCATCCAAGGCCTGCTGATGGTCTTGCAGGCCGGGACCGCGCTGATTTCCGGGCCGGGCCGCTGCACGCTACTCCCTCTAATGCAGCCTTTTAATCACAGTAAATCCTCTTCACAACACATGGTCTGCCTGACATTGTTGTTAGCGACAACGGATCATGCTTCACCAGTCAGGAGTTTCAAGAGTTCATGAAACTCAATGGTATCAAACATGTAAGGTCAGCACCGTTCAAACCTGCATCCAATGGGCAAGCAGAACGTGCTTTCCAAATCATAAAGCAGAGTATGAAGCGAGTAACCCAAGGGTCACTGTAGACCCACCTATCATGCATACTGCTTAGTTACAGGACAAATCCACACACGCTTACCGGGGTCTCGCCTGCTGAACTAATGATGAAGAGAGGTTTTAAGACCAAGCTATCTCTTGTACACCCTAACTTGAATAATCATGTTGAATATAGAAGACAAAGTCAGCAAGGGTATCACAATCGCGCAGCTGTGTCACACAATATTTCTGTAAATTATCCTGTATTTGTTCTGAATTATGGTCAGGGTCCCAAGTGGATCACTGGTACTGTCATGGCCAAGGAGGGCAACAGAATATTTATTGTCAAGCTCAAAAATGGGCAAACATGCAGGAAACATATGGATCAGACAAAGCTGCGGCACACAGACGAACCAGAACAGTTGGAGGAAGAGACAATCAACGACAAACCAACTTACCTCCAGTCATCAGAGGACTCAGTGGTCATTAGTGAATCGGGACTTTCAATCACTGACATGTTCAATGAAAATGGACTTTCAATCCCTGACATGGCCATTGCCACTCCCACCAGGTCAGCCACCCAGCCACCAGTCACAACAGACTCTGAACACTCACCCAAGGCTGGAGTTGAAATGAGAAGGTTAACCCGGGAGCATAAAACACTGGACCATCTCAATTTGTAAAAGACTGTGTTAATATCTCAGAGGGGGGGTATTGTCATGTATGTACTTTTGGTATCACTAGCCACTAGATGGCGTCACTGTTCGAGGCCATTGGGCTGCACGCACGTGTGTGCAGCCCAAGTATAAAAGGCCAGCCATTTTGTATATTAGTCACTTTGGGCCTTAATAAAGCAGAGCCAAGATCACATCTCTTGGAGTTAAACAGTACTCAATCTAACAGTTATTGCATACACAACATAAACGTTTAGTGCTAGCTTGTGATGCCTCATCATACGGGGTCAACTGTGTGTTACAGCAAGCCAATGTATCGGGCAACCTCCAACCGGTTGCATACACGTCTAGAAGTCTGTCTAAGGCTGAGAGAGCCTATAGTATGGTCGAGAAAGAGGCGTTGGCATGTGTAAATAGGGTTAAGAAAATACACCAATATCTATTTGGACTTCAGTTTGAGCTTGAAACTGACCACAAGCCGCTCATTTCGCTGTTTTCAGAGAGCAAAGGTATAAATACCAATGCTTCGTCCCGCATCCAAAGATGGGCACTAACATTATCCGCTTATGACTATGTTATCCACCACAGACCAGGCACTGAAAACTGTGCCGATGCTCTCAGTCGCCTACCATCACCCACCACTGGGGTTGAAATGGCGCAGCCCGCAGACTTGCTACTGGTCATGGATGCTTTTGAGAGCGAGAGGCCACCCGTCACAGCTCGTCAAATCAGGACCTGGACCAGCCAGGATCCTGTGCTATCATTAGTAAAGAGTTGTGTCCTAAATAGGAACTGGTCGGTCGTTCCCGGGGAAATGCAAGATGAAATTAAGCCCTTTCACCAATGCAAAGATAAAATGTCCATCCAGTCAGATTGTCTCTTATGGGGTAATCACGTGGTTTTGCCAAAAAAAGGCAGGGAAACGTTTATACACGATCTACACAGTACCCATCCAAGCATTGTCTTGATGAAGGCAATTGCCAGGTCGTATGTTTGGTGGCCCAGCATTGACTCGGACATAGTATCATGCGTGCATCAGTGCAACACTTGCTCACAACTGAGCAATGCACCAAGGGAGGCTCCACCGAGTCTGTGGTCATGGCTCTCCAAACCGTGGTCCAGGATCCACGTAGATTTTGCCGGTCCCTTTCTCGGAAAGATGTTTTTAGTAGTTGTGGACGCTTACTCCAAATGAATTGAATGCGTAATCATGTCATCCAGCTCGTCCACAGCCACCATTGAAAGCCCCCAGGCCATGTTCGCCACCCATGGCTTGCCTGACGTCCTTTTCAGCGACAATGGACCGTGTTTCACCAGCTCGGAATTCAACGAGTTTATGATCCGCAATGGCATCAAGCATGACAGGTCTGCTCCGTTTAAGCCCGCGTCTAACAGTCAAGCGGAGCGGGCAATCCAAACAGTCAAGCAGAGCATGAAACACGTGACGGACGACTCCCTACAGAAGCTTGTCTCGCATTCTGCTCAGTTACTGGACGCAACCCCACTCGCTCACTGGGGTTCCCCCGCAGAATTGTTAATGAAGACCGTAGTCCACCCGGATGGATCTTAATAATCACATGGAAACCAGGCGGCGCTGACAGAACATGTACCACGATCGCGTGGCTGTTTGACGTGACATTGATGTTAACAACCCTGTGTTTGTCCTGAATTATGGTCATGGTCCCAAGTGGGTTGCTGGCACCGTTTTGGTCAAGGAAGGGAAAAGGGTGTTTTTAATCAAACTGTTAAATGGCCAAACGTGCGGAAAGCATTTAGATCAGACCAAACTGCGATTTACTGACAACCAGGAACGACTTGAAGAGGACATCACCATTGACGATCCACCAACACACACCCAACCAGCAATCGACCTCGCTGTCAATCACGAGGATGAACCCACCATTCCAGACAATCTGGTCAGACCAGTCACAGTGCAGTGCAGCAATGGTCCAGCCAACTCACCCAAGCCAGGGTTTGAACTTAGACGATCAACCAGGGAGCGAAGGGCTCCGGATCACCTCAACTTGTAAATAACTTGTACCGAATATTTTGGGGGGAGTGATGTTACGTATGTAACTATGTAATACTTGCCACCAGAGGGCGTGACTGTTAGCGTCCTAATGGTCTCCTGCACACACATGCAGGGCCAGTATAAAAGGTTGGCTGTCATGTTGTTTAGGTACTCTGGAGTTGTAATAAATAAGACTAAGGTCGCACTAAGTTTAGCTCACAGTACTTTGCCTCGTGGAGTTCTTCTGTACACAATAGGATGAAATACTAAAACTAGATGACAGCGATCACAAGATAGATACAGATGAGAAAGGCTGCTTAGCCTGGCTTGTTTCATCCATGCATAAAGAACTGGTTGATCAGAAATGCTGGTAAGGTGATTGATGAGTTATTCAAGGTCATTCAGGATAAGAAGGGAGTGCCAACCTGATCAATAGAAAAGGAGAAGCAGGGCCATAACTGATGGTGAACAATGACGGCCCCAGCAGAAGGAAAGAAAGAGTTGCATTTATATAGCGCCTTTCATGACCTTAGGATGTCCCAAAGTGCTTTAAGCCAATGAAGTACTTTTGAAGTGTAGTCAGTGTTATAATGTAGGAAACATGGCAGCCAATTTTGCGCACAGCAAGGTCCCAGAAACAGCAATGAGATAATGACCAGATAATCTGTTTTAGCGATGTTGTTTGGGGGATAAATGCTGGACAGCACATCAGGGAGATCTTCCTTGTTCTTCTATGTGAAAATAGTGCCATGGGATCTTTACATCCAACTGAGAGGGCAGACAAGGCCTCAGTTTAATGTCTCATCTGAAAGACGGCACCTCCGACAGTGCAACACTCCCTCAGCACTGCACTGGAAGTGTCAGGCAAGTTAAAGTGATGGCTTCAATTTTGCGAACAAGTAGTTAAAAAGTTCTAAGCTTTCACGATCAGAAGAATGATAGCGATGCCATCTATACTTAGATGAGGGAGAAAGAATTTCAGCTGCAGGAGATTGAAGCCAGGTGATTCAAGGGAGCGAGAGAAATCAACTGGATGGCAGAACAGTTCATAAGCACGCTTGTCGAAAAATGTTCCAAAGTCATTTCTGATTCCAAGCAGTGATAACAGTGTCCCCAAAATAACTTGCCTGATTAAATTCCCATTCAGCAAAAGGCACATACATTTGTATAAACACAGATCACAATTTATTTGTTTGAAGAGCAAAGGTCAGAGTTGGGTGCTTTTAGCATTATGCAGGTCCCACTTCAGAAACTGGCTAAATGGCTCATTTCAACGATTCTCGGTATCTACACAACAGCATGTCCTGTACACATCTGAATTTTTATTCTATTTCTTCATCTGAGGGAGGTAAAGAAATTGGTATTAGTAAAGATGGGGAATTTTCTGATCTGATTCTCCTGCTCTACTGCTATAACTTCAGCAGAAACTTCATTCACACGTGTAAAACTGGAGAGGGTTCATTTAGCCTGGCGAGCCCAGGCCCACCTCAGGAGGAGGAGGGGAGCGAGAAGGAAGAGGAACAGGAGCCTGGCGATGCTCCAAATGTTTAGCAACATGACAGGGACCAGCACCAGCCATGGAGGAGGCAGCGTGCCAATGTTGGCAGTGCCATGGCTATTTGGCAGCAGCTCATGAGGGAGCGGTTCACTTAAATGGAGGATGCAGCTAATAATGACCGCGCATTCTGCCATGATAATGACACATCTCCGTCACAACTGAACAGTCAGAATCCAGAGGCTGAAGGAAATGGTTCAACTAACATTTTGTTTGGCAAATATGTCTCAAACAACCCCAAAAGCCCCACACCCTCCAATGAAACAAAATGGAACACCCGCCCCTTCAAAAAACAGATGCTGAAACTTCCCAACATATGTACATAGATCCCATGGGGACACATTTATTCAGTGTGTCTTCCGCTGGCATGTTCCACCCCTCTGCCTCACCCCCTCCCTCGCCTACTGCTCCTCCTCAATGGGTCTTCAGTGCCTGCAGCAAGGCCGCTTGAGGGCTTCTGTGTGTCTGAAGGAGACAGGACAGATGGCCTGGCACGACCAGCTCTGGGCCTGGAAGGCCAGGCTGCTGACAGCACCGCCTGAGAATAAGTGGTGGCAGTGTGGGATGGCTGGGGCACAAAGGCGGAATGGGAGTGGTGAGAGCCGGAATGATGTCCTCCTGAGCGAGGACATTAGGTTCCATCTCAACCGACTGGCTGCCACTCCCCCGAGGCAGAGCCTCAGCATCCGGAGCCATCTGGTGGAGTGCAGATTGCTAGCCTACTTTGCTCCCCGCTGGACTGATGGGGCCTCAGACATGATGGCAGTAGTCAGTGCTTGCGTGGCATCAATTTGACTATGTATCAGAGCAGACAGCCCATTGATGCCACCACGCACTGATGACATGGCAGAATGCAGGTGCAGCGTGGTCTCGACCTGCCATTCAATGGCTATTGTCATGTCAGCCATGGCCCACGCCATCATGTGGGACCCCATGGTTACTTGTGGTGTCCATCATCCATTGGTATCTCCCAAGGATGGGCTCGATTGGTTCCTGAGACGCAAATGCCAAGGTTGAGGCGGCCTCCACCACACTTAAAGCAAGTGCATCCACGCTCGCTGGGATCCTCGCCAATGCACCCATTAGCTCGCGGTGCATCTGCATTGACTCCCTGGACATAGTCTCCAAGTCCAGATCCTCATCTGTCTGTCTGTGAGCAGGACTCATGGGCCGACTTAGCTCCGAGGAGCTGGCCCCCGAGCTTCCCCTTGTGCTGGGCATTGCTGCAGGCCACTGGGGCCTCAGCTTCATGCAATCCCGGGAAGACGGCCTCTTCCACTGAGGTGGTCTCCCCACTTGCTTGCAATGAGCACGTGTTACGCTGTGCCAGCACACCGCTCTCCACCTCCTCCTCCTCATCTTCCCCGTTGTCTGAAGATGTCCACTGCTGGGCAGGTTGCCGCTCTTCTGGCTCATCATCTGTAAACACAAAGCAACAGAAGTGTGGTTAACAGCTGGGGAGGGAGCAGGAAGGATAAAGTCGGGGGGCATCGTTATTTTGGTTGCGACATGTTGTAAGGCATGTGGCCTCAAGGCTAAGGGACTCACAAAAAATGCCCATGTCATTCACATATCGTACTGTCGAGCAGGGGCTCTGCCTCTCCGCCCTCCACCGCCACAACTGCAGCGCCCATGAGAGCGGATACTCGCTCATCCACCTCAGTGAGGTCCTGGAGGTAGGGCTGGCCCTCTCCCTGATGATGCAATTCAAGCATATTGTGCGCGAGTTTGTCCTGCAATGAAAAAAAACGTTGTTAGTGGCTGTGTAGGTGCTGGTGTGCCACATGTGTGTGCAGTAGGGTACTCGCGAGTAATATGAGGAAGTGTACATATCTGTATTTCATCCTGCTTGGCATTGCACAGTGGATATGTGAACGGTGGGTCTGGGGCAAAAGCAACTAGCAGTAAGTATGAGGCTTAGGCCTGTGACTGCAAGTGAAGAGTTGAAAGGTGCTGCTAGGTGGGCTCAGACTGAGTAAGGAGCTAGAAAGTGAGAGACACTTGGATGGGCAGGGCATGTCTGGTGAGGCGATGGAGCGGTCTCAGGCTGACTTCAGCAAGGAGGAACATGGCCTGGCAGACATTGAGACGGGCTAGGTACTGCAAAGTCTTTACATTGTGTGAGACAGTGAGGTTGACATAAAAGCACTGGAAGATGAATGGAAAGGGTTCTCACCCTGACGACCCTAGTAAGGTTGTTGAATTTATTGCTACATTGCATCGCTGTTGTGGGCACCGCGCTCCAGGCTGTAATGTGCTCAGCCACCTCCCTCCAGAGCCTTGTCCAATCCCGAGGCGTTGACATACCTCCCCCTCCAGGCTGGAGGGCATTCCAGCGACTCTCCACTGCCTCCCGCAAGGCATCAAGGGCTGTGGGTGAGAAGCGGGGAGATAGCTAGTGTCCTCCTTGCACCTCTATTTTCACGCTCTGAAGACACTGTGGAGTTGGAGCTGCTCATGTGCAAATTTGCTGCGCCTTTAAGATTCGGATTTTTCCAGGATCTGAATCGGAGTTCGGCGTATGCACAATAGGTCCGTAAAATTTACCAACCAAATTTTCATTTATCGCCCCAGAGGCACAATCGAATTTCTCCCCCCAGATCTTTAGTCATCCAGGGAGCTCTAACTTTCTTGGGAATGTGTCTATGCTGTACCTGAACTATCTCTTCTTTCAATTGTTCAATTACTATTTTGCCTACCAATTACTGATTCCAATTCACTTTAGCCCTCCTCTAGTTAAGTATTTTTATGCTTGATTGCTCCTTGTACTTTTCCACAACTATTATAAATCTGATGATATTAGGATCACTCTCCCCCCAAATGCTCCCCAACTGCAACATGCTTCGCTTGCCCCATTTTATTCCCCCAAACTAGACCCAGCATTGCTTCCTTCCTCATTTGGATCAAGAACGCTCTCTTGTAGAAATTTCAAGAATTCCTCCCGCTCTTTGCCCTTTACACTTCTACTATCACAGTCTCTATTAGGATAATTGAAGTCCTCCGTTACCACTACTCTATTGTTCTTGCACCTTTCTGTGATTTGGCTGCAAATTTGCTCCACTATCTCCTTCCCACTATTTGGTGGCCTATAGTATCCACCCAGTAGTGTAATAGCTCCTCTATTATTCCTTATTTCGAACCAAATAGTTTGTGTCTCTGACCCCTCAACTACACCATCGCTTTCCAGTGCTATAACAGCTTATTTGATCAATACTGCCACGCCCCCTCCATCCCCGCTCTTTATTTCCTTCCCTATCTTTCCTGAATACCTTGTAGCCAGGAATATTATGTTCCCAAGCCTCCCCTTCTTTAAGCCAGGTCCCTGTTATTGCCACTACTTGTGCCTGCAGCTCACCAACGTTATTTACCATGCTACATACATTTACGCATAGGCACAATGGGCTCAATTTTCCCCAGAGATTTGCGCTGTTTTTTTGGCACGCTGCTTTTTTTTGCCTAAATTTAAAAATCCAAGTTTCCCCAATCTTTGTGTGCCAGTGTCATTCAGTTAGCTATGATTTTTTTAGGTTCGTGTTTTTTTTTTGCGTAACCTGATGTCGGCGTCAGTTTTTCACAATTATGGAAGTTTGGCCAATTTAAATTTCTTCTAGGATGGCGTATGTGACCACTCCCAAAAAACCTTCTGGGCACTTAAGAAAAACCAGCGCACATCAAAAGATCAGTGCAGAAAGACGTCATTGTTTTTATGCAAAGTTTTGGGGGGGATACAAGAATGCATCATCAAGCTTAATTTTTTCAAACTTAAAACGCAGGAAATGGAAGTTTAATGGAATTCTTTAAGTTTCCATTTATTTTAAACTGACACGCCACCACCGAATGTCTCCAAACCGGGCTCGAGGGTCGGAGCGTCAGCCGGCAGAATCGGTCCCTCAACTGGACACAGGGGCTTGGGGCTCGGCTTCAAAAGAAGCCCAGGTGGGGTGGGGAGCTGTGGAAGATGAACAGAAGGCATGAGAAGCCTACACTACACATCAAATGAAGCCCGGGGTGGGGTCCCAATCATTGCGCCTGCTCAGACCTGGGTGTGGTCTATGCTAGGGCGTCGACCTTGGGGAGAGAGAACAAAGAACCGTGTCCTGCCTGTCATTTTGAGCTTCTTGCAAAGCTACAATTTAATCATGGGGGCAATACTGACAATGCCATACCTTGTGCAAGCCTTCTGCATGATGATGCTGCGGAGGCGACAATGATTTGATGTCATCGCCTGAGGAACCACATAGGGTGATGGGCAAGAGGCCTTACTTACATCGGGTATATCGAGACAGACATTCATATCTGCACCTGAGTGATGCAGACTGTGTCAGAAGGCTGCATTTCCGCAAAGAAGTTGTAACTGAGATCTGTGAGTTAGTAAAAGCAGACCTGCAACCTAGAAGCGTCAGGAGGACTGCTTTGTCAGTTGAAGTGAAGGTACAGCTGCACTTTCATTCTATGCATCTGGATCATTCCAGACGACAACTGGGGATGTGTGTGCCATTTCTCAACATACAACACATATTTGCGTTTGGCAGGTGACTGCCGCACTATATACCCAGAGGAATGACTACATAAAGTTACACATGACCGCCCAGGCAATGAGTGAAAGGGCCGTGGGCTTCCCAGGATTGCTGGCTTCCCAAAGGTACAGGGCTGCATTGATTGTACCCACATCACCTTGCGAGCACTTTGAGGATTCCGAGATGTACAGGAACAGAAAAGGCTTCCACTCCATTAATGTGCAGTTCGTGTGTGACGACATGCATCATATCATGGCAGTTGATGTGAGATACCCTGGGAGCACCCATGATGCATTCATCCTATGTGAGAGTGTTATATCTGCCATGTTTCAGCAGCAGCCAGAAGGGCAGAGTTGGCTACTGGGAGACAAAGGATATGGTCTCACCACCTGGCTCATGACATCCCTACGCCTAACCCAGACAGAAGCTGACCGGGAATACAACATGTTGCACATTGCGACGCGCAGCATAATAGAGAGGACCATTGACATTTTGAAACAGCGTTTCCGATGCCTGGACCATTCCGGAGGTTACTTGCAATACTCCCCTGAGATTGTCGGTCAGTTCACTGTTGTGTGCTGCATGCTGCATAACTTAGCCATCATGAGGCAGCAGCAGGAGAGGAGAATGGCTGATGACAATGATGAGGAAGATGCAGATGACGAGGAGGAGGACGAGGACGAGAAAGCCATACAACTACCTGAACCCGGAGCACGACATCGGAGGAGGGCAGGCTGTATTGCCCCTTTAACGATTGCTTGAGCTTTGCGCCAGCAGCTCATCCGTGAACACTTTGCTGCCTGAAGGCTCAGCGGCAACTATTCCACATGGATCATGTTTACTGTTTGGACCTGTTCTGTAATGTTGTGTTGTGTTAATGGAACAAATAATGGAAATGATTCTTGTTTACTTCAAAAAGTTGTATTAATAATGGAAGAAATAATGGAAATTATTCAGTTATAATTTAAAATATATTTTATTCAAAATTTTAACAAACATTTGTTTGTACTTAAGTTAATTTTAATAAAAATATTCTTGTATCAAACTTTAAAGTTTTCAGTTAAGATTACTTACAAACTCTAAGATCACTTAAAAACTTCTAAACTTGTAAATTTACATAACTTACAAAAAAAATGTAATTTAAAGTTATAACAGTTACAACAACATCAACAACAATAATAACAACAACAACAGCAGCAAAGAAAGGTTGCATCCATCTCTCCTCCACCTTATTCTAAGACCGCCCGCTGCGCTTGGTCTTGTTGACTCCACTCCTGCCCGCAGGCGGTGACGCAGCGCTTCTCGGGTTGGGACCAAGCTTATTCTTTGGAACATCTCGGGTATTGCGCACTTCTTGATGATGAGGGTGGGGTGGATCAGTCGGTAATGTGGAAGGCCGGCTTGGGCCTCTTCAGAGGCTGGTCTGGGGATTGAAGTGGGAGTGGTAGTTGATTCTGTCAATGGGCACAGGGTCTGGTTGTGTTCCCTTATTGCAGCAGCTACCTCCGACATTCCCTCCCTCATGTGCCCTGACAGTGTGTCAGCTACCTGCATAAATTCCCTCCCTCATGTTCGCCAACAGTGTCTCAGCTACCTGTGACATGCCCTCCCTCATATTGAGCAACAGCCTGTCACCTATCTGCAACATTCCCTCCCTCATGTTCACTGACAGCACATCAGCTACCTGTGACATTCCCTCCCTCATGTGCACCGACATTGTTTCAGCTGACTGAGACATTCCCTCCCTCATGTTCCCGGACAGTGTTCCCATTTCTCGTGAGAGTGTTGTTACTTCGCCTGATAGTCCCGATACCTCATCACCCATCCCACTGATGGTGTCCAGGAGTGATCGGGTATGGTCAATGCTCTCCGCACTCATTGCCATCATCTGAACTGCATCGGTTAGATCCTGCACCTCAGGAGAGCGCTGTCGAGCTCTCCTTCCCCTCTTCACCCTGGGTGTGGCTCGCTGCATCCCACTGGGACCCGCAGCCTCGGATGGTGGGGCCCTGGGTGTGGCTCGCTGCATCCCACTGGCACCCGCAGCCTGGGACGATGGGGCCTTCAGTGTGCCTCGCTACACCCCACTGGGACCCGCAGCCTCGGACGGTGGGGCCTTCAGTGTGCCTCGCTGCACTCCACTAGAATTCCCAGCCTCAGACAGTGGGAAACCATGGAATGCCCCACCAACACTCAAATCACTCAGGGAAGAGGCTGACACTTCAATGGGAGGCATCTGCACCTCCTCCAGAGTGAGTATAACAGTGGGGGCTTCATTCATCCCTCCCCTTCCTTATCGTTTCCTTCCTTATTTTTAAAGGGCATTTCCCATATTATCCCATTGGGGATGCAGGTGTGCAGACAGTCAAGACACATTTCTAATCATTCCCACTATTTTTTTAACATAGGTATATAACACATGATACGTATTACACGTAAAATCCACCATAAGAACATTAGAAATAGGAGCAGGAGTAGGCCATTTGGCCCCTCAAGTGTTGCTCCGCCATTTAATAAGATCATGGCTGATCTGATCATGGACTCAGTTCCACTTCCCTGCCCACTCCCCATAATCCTTTACTCCCTTATTGCTCAAAAATCTGTCTATCTTCACCTTAAATATATTCAATGACCCAGCCTCCACAGCTCTCTAGGGCAGAGAATTCCATAGATTTACAATCCTGTGAGAAGAAATTCCTCTTCATCTCAGTTTTAAATGGGCGGCCCCTTATTCTGAGACTATATCCCCTAGTTTTAGTTTCCCCTATGAGTGGAAATATTCTCTCTGCATCCACCTTGTTGAGCCCCCTTATTATCTTATATGTTTCGATAAAATCACCTCTCATTCTTCCGAACTCCAATGAGTAGAGGCCCAGCCTACTCAACCTATCCTCATAAGTCAACTCCCTCATCTCCCGAATCAACCCAGTGAACCTTCTCTGAACCGCCTCCAATGCAAGTATATCCTTCCTTAAATACGGAGACCAAAACTGTACGCAGTACTCCAGGTGTGGCCTCACCAATACCCTGTACAGTTGTAGCAGGACTTCTCTGCTTTTATACTCAATCCCCTTGCAATAAAGGCCATAATTCCACGGCCTTCCTGATTACTTGCTGTACCTGCATATTAACTTTTTGTGTTTCATGCACAAGGACCCTCAGGTCCCTCTGTACAATAGCACTTTGTAATTTTTCTCCATTTAAATTATAACACCACCATAGTATCTTCATTTTGTTGTGTACATGCTCCTTCCTGCAGCGAGCGAGTGATTGGTATCTGGAATGCGCTGCCTGAAAGGGTGGTGGAGGCAGATTCAATCACGGCTTTCAAAAGAGAGTTGGATAAATACCGGACGGAAAAAAAATTGCAGGGCTACGGGGAAAGGGCAGGGGAGTGGAACTAACTGAAGTGCTCTCACAGAGAGCCGGCACGGACTTGATGGGCCGAATGGCCTCCTTCTGTGCAGTACCATTCTATTCTAAGAGATCAGCCAAATACTTCAAATGGAAAAATATTTGAACCTTGCAAATATTTTTCAAAATAAATGTAAACTTATCCTCTCCTGATCTAACAGAAGAATGATAATATATTATTGTATAAAATAAATAAGAGTTTGGAGGTTACAACTGAAAAAGGGACTATCAATCTGATGACACTTGGTATTCAGCATTTTGAAATTTAGTAGTAAAGATTAAGGTGATATAAACATTTCTAAATTCTGACATTGCAGTACTACAGGCAATAGCTGTACTTGGCTAATATCTTACTTAGGTCAACGACTTATTTTTCTAGCCCATCTGGAACTGTCGAACATCTGAGGTCTGGGAGTTGATCGTGGTCTGAAATTTCACAACACATTACACTAACCGACCAGCCGGGTTTACCACCTCAAAATGGGCGATAGCGAATTTCTAGCACTTGAGTTCTGGGCGTTGGTTATGGTCTGAAATCCATAGCGTTTGTCCACCTACCCTGGTGTACCCCAGCTGGGAGCACCAATATCCTTTCATCATCCCACAGGATGGATCTGATTCTGGGAGTGTCATCCATCATGCCCCCCTCATCGAGGATATCGCCCTTATATTCCTCAGCCAGCAAATATGGAACCACTTTTCCTTTCCCTCTGGAGTGCGAGCATATAAACAGATTGGCATGCTTGATTGGCACGCCATCCACCACCTGAACCAATCACTCCCTCCACCACCAGCACACCGTGGCTGCAGTGTGTACCATCTACAAGATGCACTGCAGCAACTCGCAAAGGCTTCTTCGGAAGCACCTCCCAAACCCGCATCCTCTATCACCTAGAAGAACAAGGACAGCAGATGCTTTGGAACACCATCATCTACAAGTTCCTCTCCAAGTTACAAACCATCCTGACTTGGAAATATATCGCCGTTCCTTCATCGTCGCTGGGTCAAAATCCTGGAACTCCGTCCCTAACAGCACTGTGGGAGTACCTTCATCACATGGACTGCAGCGGTTCAAGACGGCGGCTCATCACCACCTTCTCAAGAGCAATTAGGGATGGGCAATAAATGCTGGCCTTGCCAGCAACGCTCACATCCCAGGAATGAATAAAATAAAAAGATGGACTAACCTTATCAACAATAGGATAAGGTCCTGCAAATTTTTCAGCAAATGGTCCCAACTGTTGGTATGTTTTTACCATTACTGTCTGTCCCATATCCCATTCTGTCACCTTAGCCATTATACCAAATACATTTAATTGGCCATTTTAGACTGACCAATATTAGTGACAGCAAAGACCATTATTTGTTGTAACTGGTCATGTAACTGGTGATCATACTATCCCTGGGTCAGGGCCTGATATTGTGGATCGGGCATATTCTGGTACATTACATGTTCAGATGTTCTCACAACGCTCCCAGTCATTAATTCATGAGGTGAGATCTTAGTGGTACATGTGTTACTGCAGGTCATTAATGCCAAGGGCAGCAATTGATCTAATTTCCGACGGGATTGTCCAGTTGGTTGCTGAGGATTGTATTTAGCATTCTGTTCATCCCCTGAACTGTACCGATGACATAGGATTGTGTGAAATATGGAATCGCCTTTTGATTCTGAGCAGCTGCATTGTGGCTTGCATAATCTTTCCAGTGAAGTGACTCTCCTGATATGAGTTGATGGATCTTGGAAGACCCCATCTGGGGAATACATGCTTCACTGGTGTCTTTTTGGTGGCCTGAGCCATTGCACTAAAGGTCAGGAGAACTTCTTCCTACTTGGTGAAGGTGTCCACTATTACCAATACATCTTTATTTCCACCTTCACCAAGTAGGAAGAAGTTCTCCTAGATTGGGAAACTACATTAAAAGATATGACGATAGACAAGCAATGGCTGGCATTTAAAGAATTTTTTAAAAATTGGGAGTGAATATGAGCAAAGACGAGAGTGGCAGTGATGAAAAGATGTGACGTTATTCAGCGAACTATGACAGTTGTTACCCAAAGAAGGCTTAAAAGTTAATCCAAAAAAGGCAGAGATTGCACAAGATAAGGTAACCTTTTTGGGAGCAAATATTAGCAAAGGAGTGAGGGGCATTGATGAAATGAAGATAAAAACCATGCATTCCTTAAAGGCACAAAAACCCCACAGAAAAAGTGGTCCAATCGTGGCTTACAAGAGAAGTTAAAGATAGTATTAGATCAAAGGAAGAGGCTTATAATGATGGCAAAAAGAGCAGTAAGCCTGATGATTGGGATAATTTTAAAATTCAGCAAAGGAGGCCCAAGAAATTGATAAAGAAAGGAAAATAGAATATGAAAGTAAACTAGCAAGAGATATAAAAACAGACTGTAAAAGCTTCTATAGGTATGTTAAAAGGAAAAGATTAGCAAAAGTAAATGTGGGTCCCCTTCAGGCTGAGACAGGATAAATTATAATGGGAATAAGGAAATGGCAGAGAAATTAAACAAATATTTTGTGTCTGTCTTCACAGAAGAAGACGCAAAAAACATCCCAGAAGTAGTGGAGAACCAAGCGTCTAGTGAGAAAAAAGAACTAAAAGAAATTAGTATTAGTAAAAAAATAGTACCGGAGGAATTAATGGGACTGAAAGGTGATAAATCCGTTGGGCCTGATGGCCTACATCCTAGGGTTTTGAAAGAGGTGGCTATAGAGATAATGGATGCATTGGTTGTCATCTTCCAAAATTCGATAGATTCTAGAACAGTTCCTGCAGATTGGAGGTAGAAAATGTAACCCTGCTATTAAGAAAGGAGGGAGAGAGAAAATGGGAACGACAGACCAGTTAGCCAGACATTAGCAGCAGAGAAAATGCTAGAATCTATTGTTAAGGATGCGGTAACAGGGCACTTAGAAAATAATGATCGGTTTGGGCAGACTCAACATGGATTTATGAAAGGGAAATCATGTTTGATGAATCTGTTAAAAGTTTTTTGATGTTGAAACTAGCAGATTAGTTAAGGGGGAACCAGTGGATGTGGTCTATTTGGATTTTCAGAAGGCATTCGATAAGGTTCCACACAAGAGGTTATTAAACAAATTTAGGGCTCATGGGATTGGGGGTAATATACTAGCATGGATTGAGGATTGGTTAACAGAGAAAAAACCGAGAGTAGGAATAAACGGGTCATTTATGGGTTGGCAGGCTGTAACTAGTGGGATAGCTCAAGGATCAGTGCTTGGGCCTCAGCAATTCACAATCTATAGCAATGATTTGGATGAGGAGACCAAATGTAATATATCCAAGTTTGCTGATGGGAATGTAAGTTGTGAGCAGGATGCAGAGAGGCTCCAAGGGGATATAGACAGGTTAAGTGAGTGGGCAAGAACATGGCAAATGGAATATGATGTGGAGAAATGTGAAGTTATCCACTTTGGAAAGAAAAATGGGAAAACAGAGTATTTTTTAAATGGTGAGGGATTGGGAAATGTTGGTGTTCAGAGGGATCTGGGTGCCCTTGGACACGAATCACTGAAAATTAACAGGCAGGTACAGCAAGCAGGAAAGAAAGCAAATGGTATGTTGGCCTTTATTACAAGAGGAGTTGTGTATGAATAAAGACATCTTAATGCAATTATATAGGTCCCTGGTGATACTGCATCTGGAGTATTGTTACAGTTTTGGTCTCCTTCCCTACGGAAGGATCATCATAGGCGGTCCCTTGAACGAGGATGACTTGCTTCCACATGAGTTCACAGATGTTTCAGTGAAGGACCCGACATTCCAGTCCTGAACTCCAATTGAAGGGGTGGAAGATGCTTGCGCGTGGATTTTTTTTAAATGTGTGGTGACCATTGCACACCAGCCACCACACGGGCTTGACAGAGCTAAGTCTTGGTCCAGCGGCAAGGGTTGAACCAGAACGACTGGAGATTTGCTCTGCTGCACGGACTCAGTGCGCAAACATATCGCAGTGTGGGCTGGCCCATGCTGCCTCTGGGGCCAGTACCCTCATTCGCCGCACCTTCGCCCACGATATTCTAGGGCCCGGCACTCCAGCTGTATTTATAGCCCCGACCTGCAGTGGTGTTCTCACACCAAGGTTCCAACGTAACACCCTGCTTCAAATTGTGCAGCAGAGAGCACAGTACAAATTATAAATATACTTGCCATAGAGGAAGTGCAATGAACGTTCTCCAGACTGATTCCTGGGATGGGGGGATTGTCCTATGAGGAGGGATTGAGTAGACTAGGACTATATTCCCTCGAGTCAGAAGAATGAGAGGTGATCTCATTGAAACATACGAAATCCTTACAAGGCTTGACAGGGAAAATGCAGGGAGGAATCTGCTGAGGAGTCTAGAACCAGGGGTCACAGTCTCAGAATAAGGGGTCGGCCATTTAGGACGGAGATGAGGAGAAATTTCTTCATTCAGAGGGTGGTGAATTCTCCACCCCAGAAGGCTTGACATGTCTGAACACAAAAGTGTCTCGGGGGCTCACAATGTCACATTATGTGGTGGTACAGATCTGCAGCCTCTTAGAAGAAGACCTGCTGCCTGCTGGACCTGGTGGCCAAGCATTACCAGTGACTGTCAAAGTCACCACTATCCTCAACCTTTTTGCCTCTGGATCCTTCCAGGGCTCTGCCGTCGACATATCCAGGATTCCCAGCCGGCCGCCCACAAATGCATTAAGACAAGTTACTGATGGATTGTTTGCCAGGGCCTGAAATGAATTCAACGTTAACACCGATGATGCCAGCCAGAACAAACAGGCGCTTGGGGCTTTGTGGCTCTGGCTAGCTTCCCACAGGTGCAGGGCGCCATCGACTGCACACACATGGCAATGCAGGCACCCCCAGTATTCATCAACCACAAGGGCATCCACTCCATCAATGTGCAGCTGCTTTGCAACCACAAAAAGATGTTTATGCAGGTGTGCACAAGCTTCCTGGGCAGCTGCCATGATGCTTTCATCCTGCGGCAGTTCAAGCTCCCTGATCTCTTCGGATCTGGAAGCAGACTTCAGGGGGTCGCTTCCCTGCTATTCCTCTCTTTGCTGGTTATATTGTTATATTTATGGCATACTTCCTCTAGGTCATCATGTATGTTGGAGGAACGGTCCGCTTTAAAAAACAAGCCAAGGCCAGCTGGTCACTTGCCCTGAGTGAACCAAAAGGCAAAGATGAAAATGAAGGGCAAGAGCTAAACCAGAAGTTGATAACATGAAAATGGAGTTAGAAACATAGAAACATAGAAACATAGAAAATAGGTGCAGAAGTAGGCCATTCGGCCCTTCTAGCCTGCACCGCCATTCAATGAGTTCATGGCTGAACATGCAACTTCAGTACCTCATTCCTGCTTTCTCGCCATACCCCTTGATCCCCTTAGTAGTAAGGACTACATCGAACTCGTTTTTGAATATATTTAGTGAATTGGCCTCAACAACTTTCTGTGGTAGAGAATTCCACAGGTTCACCACTCTCTGGGTGAAGACGTTCCCCCTCATCTCGGTCCTAAATGGCTTACCCCTTATCCTTAGACTGTGACCCCTGGTTCTGGACTTCCCCAACATGGGGAACATTCTTCCTGCATCTAACCTGTCAAAACCGATCAGAATTTTTAAACGTTTCGATGAGGTCCCCTCTCATTCTTCTGAACTCCAGTGAATACAAGCCCAGTTGATCCAGTCTTTCTTGATAGGTCAGTCCCGCCATCCCGGGAATCAGTCTGGTGAACCTTCGCTGCACTCCCTCAATAGCAAGAATGTCCTTCCTCAGGTTAGGAGACCAAAACTGTACACAATACTTCAGGTGTGGCCTCACCAATGTCCTGTACAACTGTAGCAACACCTCCTTGCCCCTGTACTCAAATCCCCTCGCTATGAAGGCCAACATGCCATTTGCTTTCTTAACCGCCTGCTGTACCTGCATGCCAACCTTCAATGACTGATGTACCATGACACCCAGGTCTCGTTGCACCTCCCCTTTTCCTAATCTGTCACCATTCAGATAATAGTCTGTCTCTCTGTTTTTACCACCAAAGTGGATAACCTCACATTTATCCACATTATACTTCATCTGCCATGCATTTGCCCACTCACCTAACCTATCCAAGTCGCTCTGCAGCCTCATAGCATCCTCCTCACAGCTCACACTGCCACCTAACTTAGTGTCATCCGCAAATTTGGAGATACTACATTTAATCCCCTCATCTAAATCATTAATGTACAGTGTAAACAGTTGGGGCCCCAGCACAGAACCTTGCGGTACCCCACTAGTCACCGCCTGCCATTCTGAAAAGTACCCATTTACTCCTACTCTTTGCTTCCTGTCTGACAACCAGTTCTCAATCCATGTCAGCACACTACCCCCAATCCCATGTGCTTTAACTTTGCACATTAATCTCTTGTGTGGGACTTGTCGAAAGCCTTCTGAAAGTCCAAATATACCACATCAACTGGTGCATATTAAAGTCACCCATTATAACTGCTGCACCCTTATTGCATGCACTCCTAATTTACTGTTTGATGCCCTCCCCAACATTACTACCACTGTTTGGAGGTCTGCACACAACTCCCACAAATGTTTTTTGCCCTTTGGTGTTCTGTAGTTCTACCCATATAGATTCCACATCATTCAAGCTAATGTCCTTTCTAACTATTGCATTAATCTCTTCTTTAACCAGCAATGCTACCCCACCTCCTTTTCCTTTTATTCTATCCTTCCTGAATGTTGAATACCCCTGGATGTTGAGTTCCCAGCCCTGATCATCCTGGAGCCACGTCTCCGTAATCCCAATCACATCATATTTGTTAACATCTATTTGCACAGTTAATTCATCCACCTTATTACGGATACTCCTTGCATTAAGACACAAAGCCTTCAGGCTTGTTTTTTTAACACCCTTTTTCCTTTTTGAATTTTGCTGTACAGTGGCCCTTTTTGGGTTTTTTCTTGTGTTTCTCTACCCTCCACTTTTCCTCATCTCCTTTCTGTCTTTTGCTTTTGTCTCCTTTTTGTTTCCCTCTGTCTCCCTGCATTGATTCCCATCCCCCTGCCATATTAGTTTAACTCCTCCCCAACAGCACTAGCAAACACTCCCCCGAGGACATTGGTTCCGGTCCTGCCCAGGTACAGACCGTCCGCTTTGTACTGGTCCCACCTCCCCCAGAACCGGTTCCAATGCCCCAGGAATTTGAATCCCTCCCTGCTGCACCACTGCTCAAGCCATGTATTCATCTGCACTATCCTGCGATTCCTACTCTGACTAGCACGTGGCACTGGTAGCAATCCCGAGATTACTACTTTTGAGGTCCTATTTTCTAATTTAGCTCCTAGCTCCTTAAATTCGTTTCGTACGACCTCATCCCTTTTTTTTACCTATGTCGTTGGTACACGACAACTGGCTGTTCTCGCTCCTTTTTTAGAATGTCCTGCACCCGCTCAGAGACATCCTTGACCCTTGCACCAGGGAGGCAACATACCATCCTGGAGTCTCGGTTGCGGCTGCAGAAACGCCTATCTATTCCCCTTACAATTGAATCCCCCATCACTATCGCTCTCCCACTCTTTTTCCTCCCCTCCTGTTCAACAGAGCCAGCCATGGTGCCATGAACTTGCCTGCTGCTGCCCTCCCCTGATGAGTCATCCCCCTCAACAGTACTCAAAGCAGTGCATCTGTTTTGCAGGGGGATGACCACAGGGGACCCCTGCACTACCATCCTTGCACTGCTCTTCCTGCTGGTCTTCCATTCCCTATCTGGCTGTGGACCCTTCACCTGCGGTAAGACCAACTCGCTACACATGCTACTCACGTCATTCTCAGCAGCGTGGATGCTCCAGAGTGGATCCACCCTTAGCTCCAACTCCGCAACGCGGTCCGTCAGGAGCTGGAGGCAGATACACTTCCCGCACACGTAGTCGTCAGTAACACTGGAGTCGTCCCTGAGTTCCCACATGGTACAGGAGGAGCATAACACGCAACCGAGCTGTCCTGTCATGACTTAACCCTTGGATAGGCAACAACAATGCTAAAGTTTACTCACTGTTATAGAAGAGAAGAAAGAAAAACTACTCACCAATCACCAGCCAATCACTTACCCCCTTGGCTGTGACGTCACCTTTCTGTTTCTTTCTACTTCTTTTTTGCCTTCTCCCTGTAGCTGCACAAGTATGCCTCTCGCTGCCGCTGGGCCTTTTATAGGCCTCCGACCCCGGACTTACGCCTCACCAACTGCCGCTGCCTCTCGCTGACGCTGGTCCTTTTATAGGCCTCTGACCCCGGACTCGCGCCTCACCAACTGCCGCTGCCTCTCGCTGCCGTTGGGCCTTTTATAGGCCTCCGACCCCGAACTCGCGCCTCACCAACTGCCGCTGCCTCTCGCTGCCGCTGGGCCTTTTATAGGCCTCCGACCCGGACTCGTGCCTCAGCAACTGCCGCCGCCTCTCGCTGCCACTGGGCTTTTATAGGCCTCCGACCCCGGACTTAGAGGAAGTAAACGTGGTGACGAAGGATACCCATCGCAAACTTGGCTCAAGACACCTGTCAGAAACCCTAACTGAAGCCCAAGGCAGTCGGCATGCTGAAGATGCACGTCAGGTACCTGGACAGATCTGGGGGCACACTTCAGGATGGATCAGACAGAGTTTCCACAACGTTTGTGGTTTGCTGCGCTCTGCAGAACATTGTTCAACAGCGAGGCTTGGACCTACAGGAGGAACAAAGTGAAGCGTTCAGCTGCTGTTTGCACAATTCAAAGGAGGAGGAAGGTGATGAGGGTAGTGTTGCCCTTGTTGCCTGGGATCCCAGGGATGCCCTTATTAATTCAAGGTTTACTGAGGTTGCAACAGTGCATCCATGGCACCAGAAAATGCTACAACACCCTTCGTCATCCGCCAGCCACTCCCCCCAACCCCTATCCCCCCACCAATGCCACTGACACAAAGCAGTCCTGCAACAAACCAACCATTCCTTGAACATTCTCCCACTAGTTCCCATCCCAGAGTCTGCATGTGAAGGTGTGCATGGAATCATTTGATTGAAGCGTATGATGGTCCATAGCGCTGGCCACTCTGTCAATGGAAAAAGACATTGGCCAGAGTTTTCTGCAGGTAGGCGGGTTGGAGGTGGGGGGGCCTCCGGGACGCCAGGTTTCCTGCAAGCCCTGCCGACTTTAATGGCAGGGCCTGGTTTGAATATGAGGCCTCAGATTTCTGCCCACAGCCTGGCTGTGAGCGGGTAAGCCTGCGGCTGCAGAGAGGGAGTGAGGGGCTGGTCCGGGAGAGGGAACACAGGGGGCTCGGTCGACAATCATGGAGAGGGGGTGTCGGAGACAGTGGGGGAGTTCGGGGTTTGTGGGAACGGCTGGTAATTGGGGGGGGGGGGGTCGACTGGAGGTTTGTGGGGGCTTCAATGGTGTGGGGGGGGGCGGTTGGCCGGAGCATCAGCAGGGGTGCGGCGACCAGAGCATCAGCACAGGGTTGCGGGGAGGGAGGGGCGGGGAGAGATAATTGGGGCCAGCCATCGGAAGATTGTGGCCGGCCTCAGAATCATCGTTGGGGTGGGGGTGGGGGTGGGGCGAGGCCTCATGGTGGGGATTGGAGACCTGGGAAGGCGATCGGAGGCCTTTTGGTGGGGTCTCCGTTCGCGGGGGGTGGGTTAGGTAGGGTCCCTGGATCCAGCAGGTTGGTATAAAGCCACTTAACCCTCTGGATCCATTTGTCATGTCCTCAGATGCTCTGATAATGACTCCACGAGACAATGTGTTGTACTTGAACTGTAGTGACCTGAGTCCATTTAATGTAACTCCAGAGTGAGGATCACATATGGTGGCCTGCCTTTTATACTAGGCCTGGCACATGTTTACAGGTAACCTACAAGTCTTCCACTGCAGTGCCCTCTGGTGGCACACCTTGTAACGGTACAAGCAGTAACCATGTAGGATACATGACACCATCAGTTTACCTGGCAGGTTTCGTGAATTGTTTGAAACCCGTTCACATGCAAGTAAATTCAAAATGGAGTTGAAAAGAGAGGCTTCCAGTCTCATTACAATATTTAAATTAACTTACCGCCCAATGGGAGCGGGTTGGTCAGCCTTCCCCGTCCCGCCTCCATTAAAACCAGATGTGGGCGGGTTGGAGGCGGTATCAGGTCGGGAATCCCATTTTTAACACTTCAACTGCCCCACGCTCCAAACCCACCCGTTTTTAGGGGAACTCATGGCCATCATCTCAGTAGCATGTGACATCAGTCCCCCTCGTGCTTGAGGTGGACTACTCCAATCGTGGTGATTCCACTTTGAAGGCCTGTCAAGGCATCACACATTGGCAGCTGCTGCTCACTGACGGACCCCAAGGTACAGCATCTGCGTCCAGCTGAGCAGAGCTTGGAGAGGGCTGCACTCTCTGACACAGAAACGAACATAAAAATTAGGAACAGGAGTAGGCCATTTGGCCCCTCGAGCCTGCTCCGCCATTCAATAAGATCATGGCTGATCTGATCTTGACCTCAACTCCACTTCCCTGCCCTCTCCCCATAACCCCTTATCCACTTATTGTTTAAGAAACGGTCTATTTCTGCCTTAAATTTATTCAATGTCCCAGCTTCCACAGCTCTCTGAGGCAGCGAATTCCACAGATTTACAACCCTCTGAGAGAAGAAATTTCTCCTCATCTCAGTTTTAAATGGGCGGCCCCTTATTCTAAGATCATGCCCTCTAGTTCTAGTCTCCCCCATCAGTGGAAACATCCTCTCTGTATCCAACTTGTCAAGCCCCCTCATAATCTTAAACCTTTCGATAAGATCATCTCTCATTCTTCTGAATTCCAATGAGTAGAGGCCCAATCTACCTCATAAGTCGACCTGCTCATCTCCGGAATCAACCTCGTGAACCTTCTCTGAACTGCCTCCAAAGCAAGTGTATCCTTTCGTAAACATGGAAACCAAAACTGCACGCAGTATTCCAGGTGTGGCCTCACCAATACCCTGTATAGCTGTAGCAAGACATCCCTGCTTTTATACTCCATCCGGCAATAAAGACCAGATGCTCCATTGCTGTCCCTGTCTCCACCATTTGCTCTTGCTCACTTGTGAAGTGTAAGTCATCAGGTGAAAACCCAACTTATTGCCTTACTGATCCCACCAAAGTATGGATATCTGAGTTGGTGCATGAGTCCTGTGATGGTGCACCCTCAGAAGGACGCTGCTCCTCCGAGGAATCTTTGTCAACAACCTCCATCAACTTTTGCTGCATGCATGAAAGGGCCCTGTGGGAGATGAAATACAGGAATTAGTCCTGACAAGTTATCATTATGAAGATTATCATTTTTCACTCGCTGTTGAAATCAAGTCAACATGACTGAGTGCCGTATGACATGTGGGTGGCTTTTATTTAATTGTGTCACCAGAAAGCTTGGAGCTCAACATCACCCGATTGCCAATGGCCAGGGATGCCGAAACTCCACTGATCCTCAGTGCCTCCTCCTCTGCGATTGTCAGCTGTGAGATGTTTGGAGGGCCCCCTCCAGTTCGCTCCCTCTCCCTGGTGTTCTGTGCTCTCTTCTCCTGCAAAGAAAGAAAGACGAGACGTATGAGTGAGTGTTATAGCCTGTGTTCATCTGATGGATGGAGGGCATTTGGTGAGGATGACTATAAGGAGAGGCATGACTTTGCATCAGGATGAGGGTGAGTGGGATTGGCGGATGGACAGATGGATTTGAGAAAGAGGAGGATGGGTGCACCTGCAAGTTAAGTGGGTGTGAGGGACGATGTGATGGAGTAGGCTTGAGAAGGCAGAGTGAGGTGGTGGGGTGAAGCGCACAGCAGGATGTAGGGGAACGTGCCACTGTACTCACCTTTCTTGACCTACTTCGGTCATTAAACCTCTTCCTGCACTGCATCAATGAGCGTGGCACCATATTCCTGCTGCCGACCTCCTCAGCCACCTGCAGTCATACCTCCTTGGTTTCAGCTGCAAGATTCTTCCTCCCATTGGTAGGGAAGCATCTCTCTCTCTCTCTCTCCGACTCCTCACAGCCCCTAGCAGCACATCCAAGGAGGCATCACGTCTTTGCACGTCTGGAAACCATTCTGCCACTTACTTCTCTTTCCTTCCCAACTCGAAACTCCTCCCATTTGAATGTCTGCCATGTCCCTTTCCTGGAGTTGAGATCGCATCATGCAGGTCCACATGTTGCCTACTGCTGCTGATTGGACGGGAAACCCGGAGGTAAAATTATAATGAGGTGATAAGTAATTAGGAAGACAAATGCAATGTTGGTCTTTATTGGAAGGGGGATGGAGTATAAAAGTAGGGAAGTACAGTTGTAAGTACAAGGTGTTGATGAGACCACACCTGGAGTACTGTGTACAGTTTTGGTCTCCGTATTTAAGGAAGGGTATCATTGCACCGGAGGCTATTCAGAGAACGTTCACTAGGTTGATTCCTGAGATGAAGGGGTTGTCATATGAAGAATGGTTGAGCAGATTGGGCCTATACTCATTGGAGTTTAGAAGAATGAGAGGTGATCTTATTGAAATGTATAAGATTCTGAGGGGGCTGGATGCAGAGAGGATGTTTCCCCTCGTGGGGGAATCTAGAACTTGGGGGCATAGTTTCAGAATAAGGGGCCACCCATTCAAAACGGAGATGAGGAGGAATTTCTTCTCTCAGAGGGTCATGAATCTTTGGAATTCTCTACCCCAGAGAGTTATGGAGGCTGGGTCATTGAATATGTTTAAGGTGGAGATAGACAGATTTTTGAAGGATAAGGGAGTCAAGAGTTATGGGGAGCGGGCAGGGAAGTGGAGTTGAAGCCAAGATCAGATCAGCCATGATCTTATTGAATGGCAGAGCAGGCACGAGGGGCCATATGGCCTACTCCTGCTCCTATTTCTTATGTTCTTATGTAGCTGAGTTTAAAAACTACTGACAGACACGCTGCACTGACCTCCGGGTTTCCCACGCGCTATCTCACGCCCCACCCCCTCCGCTCCCAGCACATCGCAAAATTAAAATTGCGGCCCATGGTTCTGTTCTACCACTTGACAAGAGCTTCCAGTTTGGCATTCCATTCGTCGGGTCGCTTTTTGAGCGCCAAAATGCAGGAATACTCTTCTACCAGGATTTATGGACCCAAGCGACAGGGAGCCAAATTATACAATGCAACAGATTGGTAAACTAAACTACTGTTTTCATTGATAATCGATAAAACATGCAACCTGTTGCTTTGACAGTTTCGCATCAAGGCAGTGGAATGAAGAGGTCCACGGTGCCTGAGGTCTTTCTTCCTTGGAGGTCTTCTCGGTTGGGTCTTTGGTCTTCTCCACTGACTGCAGTGCCAAGAGTCTAGAGAAAGGTATTTTTATATCTTTCTGATGCAGACAGGCCTCATTACAACCTGCCTGGTTGCAAAGTTCTTTTGTAATGATAACTATCTGTTTATCTCGGTCCTAGTCATTGGCCCCGATCTTTACTGGGGTAGAAGTTCTGGTCGGGAAACCTCGGAAGTTCGGGTTTCCCCGAACCCTGTGGAGTTTTATAGTTTTTTTCCCCAACAGGTTCCCTGATTGGCTTCCTGTCGGGGGTAGGGCGGGCGGAGGGGAGGTAAGCACTGCAGAAGAGAGCACAGCCGAGAAGCAGGTAAGTTTCCTGCTGCTGGAGTAGAGATTGGGAGGTGGGGTGGATACAGTGTGGCTTGGAGGGTCGGGGGGGTTGATCACTATATATCGGAGACAGATCGGGGGCACAGATGGGTGGTCGGGGGGGATGGGTTGGGATCGGTGATTGTGGAATTGTCCAATCGTGGGCAGGGGATCCATCATAGTGGGGGAGGGTGGATGTCCAATCATGGGGGAAGAGGTTCCGATCGTTGTGGGGGCAGTCAGTGATCATGGGGAGGTAAGCAGGTTGGTTTGGGGGGCGCCGGGAGGAAGCATTCCCGCTCCTCCTGGTCCACAAGCAGTGCTGGCAAGGCACTTACCTCTTTCAATGAGCAGCCCTCGCCTTCCTTTAGCTGCCGGGTTTCCCAAGACCAGGGAAACCTGGCTGGCCCGGGTTAAACCAAGATGAGATAAAATATCAGGCATGCAGCCTCATTTTAAATATTTAAATGAGCAACCCGCCCCCGTCCCACCTCCGTTAAAATCAGAAGTGGGCGGGTTCGAGGCAGGTTGGGTTCTGGTTTGAGATTTTTAACATTTTAACATCCCACCCAACCCAAAACCCATTCACCTGCAGAGATTAAAATTCCGCGGTTAAGCAACATTTCACCAATAAAATTCTCATCCTTATTTTCAAATCCTTCCATGGCCTCACCCCTCCCTATTCTCCATAATCTCCTCCAGCCCTACAAACCCCCGAGATATCTGTCCGCTTGAGCATCCCTGATTATAATCGCTCCACCATTGGTGGTGGTGCCTTCAACTGCCAAGGTCCTCACCTCTGGAATTCCCTCCCTAAACTTCTCCATTTCTCTTTCCTCCTTTAAGATGCTCCTTAAAACCTACTTTTCTGAACAAGATTTTGGTCATCTGCCCTGATATGTCCTTACGTGGCGCTATATGAATGCAAGTTTTTGCTGTTGTTGTTGTGGTCCAGTTGCAATGTTCATTTTCTGGTTACAAATTATTTGTCACAATATTCTATTCCTGTAAATACAGTTAGAGTCCAATGGTTTTCAAAAAATGTTCACATATTTCTTATCAGGCCGGGTGGTAAGATAAAATTAGCTTGGGTTTCTGCCACAGTTACAGCAGCAGAGCAGGAGAAGGTCTGAGGAAAGTCATTCCCAATAAGATTAGTAACTACACTACCAGCAGTTGTGGAGAGCGCTGCATGAGTTTTCATTGTCTAATGGATGCAGTGAGCACCTGATGCTCTTTTGGTCATCTGCACTAATATCTCCTTCTGTGGCTCGGTGTCAAAATTTGTTTGGTTACAAGATGCTGGGGAGCATGTTCAGTGCAGATGGGGATGCCAGGGCAGGAGGAAAATCCTCACAGGGTGGTCAAATAATTCAGGACAGTCTCCCTCCCGAAACTGGTAAATCAGGTCAGAAACAAAAATCGGGTCGGGAGCTTGAGGACAACTATGCACCCCAGCATTCATAGGAACAGGAGTAGGGCATTTAGCCCCTCGAGCCTGTTCTGCCAATCAATAAGATTATGGCTGATCTGTGACCGAACTCCATATACCACATTTTGCCCCATATCTCTATGATCTTTGACAAACAAAAATCTATCAATCTCAGATTTAAAATGAACAATTGATCTAGCATCAATTATCGTTTGTGGAAAAAAGTTGCAGTCTTCTATCACCCTTTGTGTGTAGAAATTATCTTGAAAAATTCAATCAAATCACCCCTTAACCGTCTAAATTCCAGTGATTACAACCCTAATTTGTGTAATCTCGTCTCATAATTTAACCCTCGGAGTCCAGGTATCATTCTGGTAAACCTTCGTGGCACTCCCTCCAAGGCCAATATATCCTTCCTGTGGTGCAGTGCCTAGAACTGCTCAGAGTGTGGTCTAACCAGGACTTTAGACAGCTGAAGCACGACTTCTACCCACTTGTTTTCTCGTCCTCCAGATATAAAGGCCAGCATTCCATTAGCCTTTTTGGTTATTTTCTGTACCTGTTCATGACATTTTAATGATCCATGTACCTGGACCCCCCAGGTCTCTTTGGACATCCACTGTTTTTAGCTTTTTACCATTTAGAAAGTACCCTGTTCTATCTATTTTTAGGTCCAAATTGGATGACCTCACATTTGATCCAATTGTCACAGTTTTGCCAACTCACTTACTCTATCAATACCTCTTTGTCATTTTTATGCTTTCATCTACACTGCTTACAATGCCACCTATATTTGTGTCATTGGCAAATTTGGATATGTGGCTTTCTATCCCATCATCTATGTCGTTCTTAATAGTATTAATAGTTGTGGACCCAACACAGATCCTTGCAGGACACCACTAGTCACATCCTGCCAATTTGAGTACCGACCCATTATCCCTACTCTCGATCTCCTGCTGCTCTACCAATTTCCTAACAAGCTCAATAATTTGCCTTCAATTCCATGGGCTTCAACTTTAGTTAACAGTTTCCTATGAGGGACTTTATCAAATGCCTTCTGGAAGTCCATAAAAATAACATCCATGGACATTCCCCTGTCCACTACTTTAGTCACCTCTTCAAAAAATTCAATCAGGTTCGTCAGGCATGACCTAGCCTTTACAAATCCATGCTGGCTCTCTCTGATCAGTTGAAAAGCCCAGAAGCTAAGATTCAAACTGGACGGACCTCCCGACATCGACCTAGGCACCAGGCACGACAAAGAAACACCTGGGACACCCAGCCCTGTCGACCCTGCAAAGTCTTCCTCACTAACATCGAAGGACTTCTATCAAAATTGAGAAAGCTGTGTCACAGACAAGTCAAGCAACACAACAGTCTGACCTATTCATACAGTGTCAGCCTTGGCTCAGTGGGTGGCACACTTGTCTGAGTCAGAAGCTTGTGGGTTCAAGTCTCACTCCAGAGACTTGAGCACAAAAATCTAGGCTTACAGTGCAGTACTGAGGGAGTGCTGTGATGTCTTTTGGGTGAGATGTTAAACTGAGGCCCCATCTGCTCCCTCAAGATGAATTAAAGATCCCACAGCATTATTTTGAAGAAGAGAAGGGGAATTATCCCTGGTATCCTGGCCAATATTTATCCCTCAACCAACATCACTAAAACAGATTATCTGGTCATTGTCACATTGCTCTTTGTGAAAGCTTGCTGTGTGCAATTGCCTGCTGCGTTTCCGACATTACAACAGTAACTACACGTCAAAAAGTACATCATTGGTTGTAAAGCGCTTTGCAACATCCAGTGGTCGTGAAAGGTGCTATATAAATGTTAGTCTTTTGTTTTTACTCAGAGTATCATACCTTTCAGCCAATGTCTGAGACTCCTCTATCACTGACCCTGGGTATTTCTTGTCCTACCACTGGACAGACCTACCAGAGCTGGCAGCACAGTGGTATACTACTCAAGAACAAGGCATCAGGAGCAGATGGAATCCCCGCTGAGGCACTAAAGTATGGCGGAGAAGCACTATTGGCACGAATGCATGACCTCATCCCTCTTATCTGGAAGGAGGAGAGCATGCCAGGAGATCTCAGAGATGCCGTAATCGTGACCATCTTCAAAAAAGGGGACAAGTCCGACTGCGGCAACTACAGAGGTATCTCCCAGCTGTCGGCCACTTGGAAAGTTATTGCAAGAATCCTCCACAACCGTCTTCTCCCTGTGACTGAAGAGCTCCTCCCAGAGTCACAATGTGGATTCTGTCCACTAAGGGGTACAACGGACATGATCTTCACCGGCATCTACAAGAGAAGTGCAGGGAATAGCACCAACCCTTGTACATGGCCTTCTTTGACCTCACAAAAGCCTTTGACACTGTCAACCATAAGGGACTATAGAGCGTCCTCCTCTGTTTTGGCTGCAGCCAAATGTTTATCATCATCCTCCGCTTGCTCCACGATGACATGCAAGCCATGATCCTAACCAACCGATCCACCACAGACCCAATCCACGTCTGGACCGGGGTCAAGCAAGGCTGCGTCATCGCGCCAACGCTCTTCTCGGATCTTCCATGCTGCAATGCTTCATCTCGCTCTCAACAAGCTCCCCGCTGGAGTGAAACTAAACTATAGAACCAATGGGAACCAGGCTAGATCCAAGGTTGTCCCATCCTCTGTCAGTCATCGATCTATAGTACGCGGACGACACTTGCGTCTGTGCACATTCAGAGGTCGAATTCCAAGCCATTGTCAACATCTTCACCGAGGCATATGAAAGCATGGGCCTTACACTAAACATCTGTAAGACAAAGGTCCTCCATCAATCTGATCCCGCCACACAGCACTGCCCCCCGATCCTCAAAATCCACGGTGCGGCACTGGACAACGTGGACCATTTTCCATACCTCGGGAGCCTACTATCAGCAAGGGCAGACATCGACGACGAGGTTCAACACCGCCTCCAGCGTGTCCGCGCAGCCTTTGGTCGCCTGAACGAGAGTGTTTGAAGACCAGGACCTCAAATCTGGCACCAAGCTTATGGTCTCCAGGGCAGTAGTGATATCCGCCCTCCTATATGGCTCAGAGACATGGACCATATACAGTAGACACCTCACAGCCTCTACAAGATCCTGCAAATCCACTGGGAGGATAGACGCACCAACTTCAGTGTTCTCGCTCAGGCCAACATCCCTAGCATTGAAGCACTGACCACATGTGACCTCCTCTGTTGGGCAGGCCACATTGTTCGCATGACCGACACGAGACTCCCAAAGCAAGCGCTCTACTCGGAACTCCTACACGGCAAGCGAGCCCCAGGTGGGCAGAGGAAACGTTTCAAGGATATCCTCAAAGTCTCCTTGATAAAGTGCAACATCCCCACTGGCACCTGGGAATCCAAGGCCCAAGATCGCTCTAAGTGAAGGAAGTGCATCCGGGAGGGCATTGAGCACCTAGAGTCTCATCGCCGAGAGCATGCAGAGATCAACAGGTGGGACAGACAGCAGAAGGAACGTGCGGAAAACCAGACTCCCCACCCACCCCTTCCTTCAACCACGATCTGTCCCACATGTGACAGAGACTGTAATTCCGTATTGGACTGTACAGTCACTTGAGAACTCACTTTTAGAGTGGAAGCAAGTCTTCCTCAATTTCGAGAGACTGCCTATGATGATGGCATAAAGTCAGGAGGGATTGGCAGTGGTAGTCCTCAACATTGACTCCGGACCCCATGAAGTCTCATGGCATCAAGTCAAAGATGGGCAAGGAAACCTCCTACTGATTATCACCTACTGCCTTCCCTCAGCTGATGAAACAGTAATCCTCCATGTTGAACATTACTTGGAAGAAGCACTGAGGGTAGCAAGGGCACAGAATGTACTCTGGGTGGGGGACTTCAATGTTCATTACCAAGGATGGCTCGGCAGCACCACCGCTGATCAAGCTGGCTGAGTCCTTAAGGACATAGCTGCCAAAATGGGCCTGCAGTCGGCGGTGAGAGAACTAACACGAGAGAAAAATGTACTTGACTTTGTCCAAACAAAACTACCTGTCGCAGATGCGTCTCTCCATGACAGCATTGGTAGCAGTGACCACTACACAGTCCTTGTGGAGACAAAGTCCCATCTTTACACTGAGGACACACTCCATTGTGTTATGTGGCACTAATGCTGTGCTAAATGGGATAGATACAGAACAGATCTAGCAGCTCAAACCTGGGCACTGTGGGCCATCAGCAGCAGCAGCAGAATTGTATTTCAACTCAATCTATAGCCACATGGCCCAGCATATCCCTTACTCCATTACCATCAAGCTAGGGGACCAGCCATGTTTCAATGCGGAGTGTGGAAGAGCATGCCAGGTGCAGCACCAGGTATCACTAAGGTGCCAACCTGGTGAAGCCACAACATAGGACTACATACATGCCAAACAGCAGAAACAGCATGCTATAGATCGAGCTATGTGATCCCACAACCAACAGATCAGATCAAAACTCTCCATTCCTGCCACATCCAGACGTGAACGGTGATGCATTCATGATCCCCATCCTCAATGATGGCAGAGCCCAGTATGTGTGCAAAAGACGAGGCTGACGTGGATAATCCATATTGGCCTCCTCCTGAGGTCCCCACCATCACAGAAGTCAGTCTACAACCAATTCAATTCACTTCACATGATATCAAGAAATGGCTGAGCACACTGGATACAGCAAAGGCTATGGGCTCCAACAAAATCCTGGCTGTTCTGCTGAAGACTTATGCTCCAGAATTAGCCGCGTCTCTAGCTAAGCTCTTCCAATACAACACTAGCATCCGACAATGTGGAAAATTGCCCAGGTAAGTCCTGTCAACAAAAACAGGATGAGTCTAATCCAGCCATTTACTGTCCCATCAGTCTATTCTCAATCATCAGCAAAGTGATGGAAGGTGTCATCGACAGGGCTCCAGTGGCAATTACTCACCAATAACCTGCTCACTGATGCTCAGCTTGGGTTCGCCAGGACCATTCGGCCCCAGACCTTATTACAGCCTTGGTCCAAACTTGGACAAAAGAGCTGAATTCCAGGTCAGGTGAGAGTGACTTCCCTTGTCATCAAGGCAACATTTGCCTGAGTATGGCATCAAGGAGCCCTAGTAAAAGTGAAGTCAATGGGAGTCAGGGGGAAAACTCTCCACTGGCTGGAGTCATACCTAGCACAAAGGAAGATGGTTGTGGTTGTTGGAGGCCAATCAGCTCAGTCCCAGGACATTTCTGCAGGAGTTCCTCAGGGCAGTGTCCTAGACACAACCATCTTCAGCTGCTTCATCAATGACCTTCCCTCCATCATAAGTGGAGAAGTTCACTGATGATTGCAGTGTTCAGTTCCATTCCTAACTCCTCAGATAATGAAGCCCGTATGCAGCAAGACCTGGACAACATTCAGGCTTTGGCTGATAAGAGGCAAATAACATTCGTGCCACACAAGTGCCAGGTAATAACCATCTCTAACAAGAGAGAGTTTAACCATCGCCTCTTGACATTCAGTGACATTACCATCGCAGAATCTCCCACAATCAACATCCTGTGAGTCACAATTGACCAGAAACCTAACTGGACCAGCCACATAACTATTGTGGCTACAAGTGCAGGTCAGAGGCTGGGTATTCTGTGGTGAGTATCTCACTTCATGACTCCCCAAAGCCTTTCCACCATCTACAAGGCGCAAGTCAGGAGTGTGATGGAATACTCTCCACTTGCCTGGATGAGTGCAGATCCAACAACACTCAAGAAGCTCGACACCATTCAGGACAAAGCAGCCCACTTGATTAGTACCCAATCCACCACCTTAAACATTCACTCCCTCCATGACTGGCGCACTATGGCTGCAGTGTGTACCATCAACAAGATACCCTGCAGCAGCCCACCAAGGCTTCTTTGGCAGCACCTCCCAAACCAGCGACCTCTAATACCTAGAAGGACAAGGGTGGCAGGCGTATGGGAACACCATCACCTCCGAGTCACACACTATCCTGACTTGGAAATATATCGCCATTCCTTCAGCGGCGCTGGGTCAAAATCCTGGAACTCCCTCCCTAACAGCACTATGGGAGTACCTTCAACACAGGGACTGCAGCGGTTCAAGAAGGCGGCTCACCACCACCTTCTCAAGAACAATAAGGGATGGGCAATAAATGCTGGCCATTCCCACGACACCAACATCCCATGAACAAATTTTTTTTCAATTCTGCCACAGTTAGGAATACTAACCTGCCAGTTTCCAGCTCAGTTTAACAGATAAAGTATGTTGGCTATCTTATTCAAAGTTCTAACTTATTGTTAAAGCATAGATTATAGTTACAAAGATGAGTGGCTCTCACAGGATGGGAGATAAAACAATCAGTCTTACAGTTCATCAAAGACAGACCAGTTTCTCATACAAATTAATTACAATCTATTAAAATTATATCAGGGCTGGAGTGATGGAAACAAAGTTGTTCAGACCATATTTGTCTTTAATATTAATGTTTGTCCTGACATTGGAATTTTGGGGAACAAATTGGGAATTAGTAAAAACGTACTTATTTCTGGAGCATAAGCCTGGGGATTTGTGTGCCAAAAACAGTTCCTGGGAAAAGGAAGCAGGCTTTTGTGCATCACGGCCAAAAGATAATAAATACCACAGAAACCTTTCAGAAATATCAGCTTTGTACCCAGTCAAATACGCCCATTAGAAATTCGATCTGATTGAGCGTTTGTTCCAGCTGGAAGTCCGAAATTTGCTTATGTCAATTTTACACAAGTAAATTTGACAACATTACCTTGAGAAAGCTATGCTAGCCAATTGTGGAAGAGAAGATCAAATTAACAACCACGTCCAGGTGTCCCTTTTTGTCGTCATTTGGCCAATCATGTGACCTGGCCAAACAAATTAAATCACCTCTTATTTAGAAAATGCTTGTAGGAGTTATAAAGCTGTAGAACAACCACAGCAATTGTCTGCACCTAAGTTACACTGCTAATACACTGCAATCTGCACCATTCTATTCACCAATCGCTCTGACAGGAAGTTACACGGCAGCTGCCTGTGGAGCACATTTGCTTGCAATGGAACATGATTGTCATGTATTCAACTGTAATTGTAACCCATGTGTAAACTGACCCAAGTTGTAGACTGTGAGAACATTGACCATTAGGTGGTGAACTTGTGGGAGACACTCCTAACCTGGACTTTCAGGTATATAAGGGGAAGCTCCACCCACCTTCATCACTTCAGTACTGGCTAATAAAGGTTACTGGTCACAGAGTGACCTTCTCTCAAGTATGGGCCTCGTGTGCATTTATACTGTATAGTAAGGACGTATCGTTGGCGACGAAAAACTGGGATTTAAACCACGCGAGCATGGCCACTAGCAGCACAGACAAGAGGTACTGTATTGGTGATGATTGGGACGATTTATTGAGAGACTACAGCAAAGTTTCATCACTAAGGAATGACTGGGACAGGATTCAGCCGACAAATGCAGGGCTCATCTCCTGACGGTTTGTGGATCCAGGACGTACTCCCTGATGAAGGACCTTCTAGCGCCAGAGAAGCCGGCGGACAAGACTTTTGAAGAGCTCAGTAAGTTGATCGGGGAGCACTTTAAACTGGCGAGCAGCATGCACATGGCGAGACACCGGTTTTACATGCACCGGCGGCGAGAAGGGCAAAGCGTTCCAGACTTTGTGGCAGACCTCCGGCGACTGGCGAGCCTATGTAAGTTCCCAGATGTATGCAGAGTGGAGATGCTGCGAGACTTTTTTATTGAGGGCATCGGGCACGCTGGGGTTTTCAGGAAATTGATTGAGACCAAAGACTTGACCCTGGAAACGGCAGGCCCAGACATTTATCTCAGGGGAGGAAGAGACCAGAATGATGTTTGACAAAAATCTTGGTTTAAATCAAATGGACAGGGAGTCAACATTGTTAACGCGGCACACAGTTCTCCAGGCAGACGGGGGCAATCGACATGCCCGAGCATGTAGTCGAACCCAAAGGGGGAATTCAACAGAGACAATGGCTAGCTGAACGGTGATTCATGTCATCGCAAGGGACAATGCGGCCAGTAATGGGGCCATCAACACCTGTCAATGGTGCGCTTAAGGACAGTTACAGAGACAGTCAGAGACGATCGACTGGTAATGGACGTTTTGTTTCCAACAATGGCTCATGTTGGAAGTGTGGAGGCAAACACACAGCCAGAGCTTGCAGGTATCGGCAAGAGACCTGCAGAAACTGCAACGTCAGCGGTCACTTGGCGCGTATGTGCAGGAAGCCTGCAGCTAGGTTGATGTACGCGGAGGACGGGGATGATGTTAGCCCCGTGAGGCCAAAAGGGCACTGGGGGAATTCACTGGAAGCTGAAGTTCAGCGAGTTCATGTGGAGCACATATACAGTTCATACACCAGGATGCCACCGATAATGATGAAAGTGCTCCTCAATGGCATCCCAGTATCAATGGAGCTAGACACAGGGGCCAGCCAGTCCCTGATAAGTATCAAACAGTTCGACAAGTTGTGGGCGTCCAAGGCCAGGAGGCCAAAATTATTGCCAATTGACGCACAGCTGCGGACATATACAAAGGAGATCATTCCGGTGCAAGGCAGCGCCACGGTAGTCGTGACCCACAAAGATTCGGAGAACAGGTTGCCACTCTGGATTGTCCTGTGGGATGGTCCCGCACTGCTGGGAAGGAGTTGGCTGGCTGTCATAAACTGGAAATGGGGCGATGTCAATGCAATTTCTTCTGTGGAGTGAATATCATGCTCACAAGTCCTGGACAAATTTGACTGACTATTCAACCCAGCATTGGCACTTTCATGGGGACCAAGGTAAACCCGGACGCCAGGCCAGTACACCACAAGACCAGAGCGGTGCTGTACGTGATGCGGGAAAAGATAGAAGGCGAATTGGACCGCCTGCTGAGGGAAGGCATCATCTCGCCAGTCGAATTCAGTGACTGGGCGAGCCCGATTGTGCCGGTGCTCAAGGCGGATGGGTCGGTCAGGATATGTGGTGATTACAAGGCCACCATCAATCGGGTGTCACTCCAAGACCAGTACCTGCTACCGAGAGCGGAGGACCTCTTTGCGACGCTATCCGGTGGCAAACTTTTTTCAAAATTGGACCTGACCTCAGCTTACATGACCCAGAAGCTGGCAAGTGAGTCGAAGAAGCTGACCACCATCACGACACACAAGGGGTTGTTTGAGTACAACAGATGTCCGTTTGGGATTCGCTCGGCCGCCGCGATCTTTCAACGAAAAATGGAAAGCCTCCTCAAGTCGATTCCAAGGACAGTGGTATTTCAAGACGACATCCTCATCACGGGTTGTGATACTGAAGAACATCTCCGCAACCTGGAGGAGCTGCTACGCAGACTGGACTGGGTAGGTCTGCGACTGAAAAAGGCGAAGTGTGTCTTCCTAGCTCCAGAGGTAGAATTCCTGGAGATGAGGGTAGCAGCAGATGGGATCAGACCTACTGCGTCCAAAACAGAAGCGATCCAGAGAGCACCCAGACCCTGTAACACGACGGAGCTGCGTTCGTTCCTGGGGCTCCTGAACTACTTTGGTAACTTTCTTCACAAATTGAGCACGCTGTTAGAGCTGCTACACATGCTCCTATACAAAGGTCGCAAATGGGTCTGGGGGGACAGCCAGGCTTTTGATAGAGCATGCAATTTGTTATGCTCCAACAATCTGTTAACGCTATATGACCCATGTGAGAAACTTGTGTTAACGTGCGATACGTCGTCCTATGGGGGCTGGTGTGTGTTGCAGCATGTTAATGCCAAGGGTCAGTTACAGCCGGTAGCTTATGCCTCCAGAAGTCTGTCACAGGCAGAATGGAGCTATGGGATGGTAGAAAAGGAAGCGCTTGCATGTGTATGTGCAGTAAAAAAAAATGCACCAGTACCTGTTTGCCAGGAAATTTGAGCTGGAGACAGATCACAAACCCCTAACATCCCTTTTGGCCGACAACAAGGACATAAATGCAAATGCATCAGCCCGCATACAGAGGTGGGCACTCACGTTAGCCGCCTATGACTATACAATTCGGCACAGACCGGGCACTGAAAACTGCGCCGATGCACTCAGCAGGCTCCCACTAGCCACCACTGAGGGGGCTACCGAGCATGCTGCTGAGATGGTCATGGCTGTTGAAGCTTTCGGAAGCGAAGGTTCACCCGTGACAGCCCGTCAGATTAAAGTCTGGACAAATAGAGACCCGCTGCTGTCTTTAGTCAAGAAATGTGTCCTAAATGGGGACTGGGCAGCCACATACAGGGCATGCCCTGAGGAATTCAAACCATTTCACAGACACAAGGATGAACTCTCGATTCAGGCTGATTGCCTACTATGGGGAAACTGAGTAGTCATGCCCCAGATGGGCAGAGAGATGTTCATCAGAGAACTCCACAATGAGCACCCGGGCATTGTCATGATGAAGGCAATTGCCAGGTCACACGTTTGGTGGCCAGGGATAGATGCAGACCTGGAACTTTGTGTTCGCAGGTGCAGCACGTGTGCCCAGCTGGGCAATGCACCCAGGGAAGCCCCCCTTAGCCCCTGGCCCACCAAGCCATGGTCACGCATCCATGTGGACTACGCAGGTCCTTTCATGTGAAATATGTTTTTGGTTGTAGTAGACGCCTACTCCAAATGGATCGAGTGTGACATTCTCAATTCAAGCACATCCTCTGCCATGGTAGAAAGTCTACGGGCAATGTTCGCCGCCCATGGTCTACCGGACATCTTGGTCAGCGACAATGACCCGTGCTTTACGAGTATTGAATTCCAGGACTTCATGGCAGGAAATGGTATCAACCATGTCAGAACGGCACCGTTCAAGCCGGCCTCAAACGGCCAGGCGGAACGAGCAGTGCAGATAATCAAACAGGGGATGCTCAGAATCCAAGGGAGTTCCCTACAAAGCTGCTTATCACGCCTCCTGTTGGCCAATAGATCCCGACCACACTCGCTCACAGGGGTTCCACCTGCAGAGCTGCTAATGAAAAGGACACTCAAAACCAGGTTATCCCTTATACACCCCACCATGAAAGAAATCGTTGAGAGCATGCGTCAGTCACAATGTGACTACCATGACAGGAATGCGAGGGCGCGATGTAATGATGTCAATGACCCTGTTTTTGTTCTTAATTTCGCTGCAGGGCCCAAATGGCTCGCAGGCACTGTGATTGCCAAAGAGGGGAATAGGGTTTTGGTCGTTAAACTTACCAATGGACAAATCTGCCGCAAACACGTGGATCAAACTAAAAGGAGGTTCAGCAACCCCATTGAAGAAGCAGAGGAAGAACACGACGTAGAGTTTACTCCACCACGGGTGACCGAATACCGGAACCAAGTGGAGGAGAGCCCAGTCACTGTGGGCAGTCCGGACAGGCCTGAGGCACCACAAACAGCAGACACTCAGGCCAGCGCCCAACAACCGGAGCCCCAACTCAGGCGCTCTACAAGGGAGCATAAACCACCAGAGAGATTTAACCTGTGATCCCAATAAGACTTTGGAGGGGAGGTGATGTCATGTATTTAACTGTCATTGTAACCCATGTATAAACTGACCTAAGTTGTACACCGTGAGAACACTGACCACTAGGTGATGAACTTGTGGGAGACACTCCTAACCTGGACTTTCAGATATAAAAGGGGAAGCTCCACCCATCTTCATCACTTCAGTGCTGGCTAATAAAGGTTACTGGTCAGAGTGATCTTCTCTCAAGTATGGGCCTCGTGTGTATAGTAAGGACGTATCAATGATCATCATCATCATCATAGGCAGTCCCTTGAAATCGAGGAAGACTTGCTTCCACTCTAAAAGTGAGTTCTTAGGTGACTGAACAGTGCAATACAGGAATTACAGTCTCTGTCACAGGTGGGACAGACAGTGGTTGAAGGAAAGGGTGGGTGGGACTGGTTTGCCGCATGCTTCTTCCGCTGCCTGCGCTTGTTTTCTGCATGTTTTCGGTGACGAGATTCGAGATGCTCAGCGCCCTCCAGATTCACTTCCTCCACTTCGGGCGTTATTTGGCCAGGACTTCCAGGTTTGGGTGGGATGTTGCATTTTATAAAGGAGGCTTTGAGGGTGTCCTTGAAACATTTCCTCTGCCTACCTGGGGCTCGCTTGCCATGTAGGAGTTCCGAGTAGAGCGCTTGCTTTGAGAGTCTTGTGTCAGGCATGCGAACAATGTGGCTCGCCCAACGGAGCTGGTAGAGTGTGGTCAGTGCTTCGATGCTGGGGATGTTAACCTGATCGAGGACACTAACGTTGGTGCATCTATCCTCGCGGCGGATTTGCAGGATCTTGTGGAGACATCGTTGGTGGTATTTCTCCAGCGATTTGAGGTGTCTACTGTATATGGTCCATGTCTCTGAGCCAGCCAGCCAGTTGCTGTGGTTGTTCTGCAGCTTTGTAACTCCTACAGGCATTTTCTAAATAGGAGGTGATTTAATTAGTTTAGCCAGGTCACATGATTGGCCAAAAGAAGACAAAAAGGGACACCTGGCCATGGTTGTTAATTTGATCTTCTCTTCCACAGTTGGCAAGCATGGTATCACTACAGCCCTGTAGACTATGAGCTTGGTGGGAGATTTGAGGGCTTGATCTTTGAACACTCTTTTCCTCAGGTGGCTGAAGACTGCGCTGGTGCACTGGAGGTGGAGTTGAACCTCGTCATCGATGCATGATACCGCGTGAAACACGCGCAACTTCAGTGTACCTAATAGGGGCCCGAGGAAAATGGAGAGGAGCATTCTTAAGGCGCCACTCAAAGTATTGATCAGCAGCAGGGCTTGGTAGTTCGGTAGTTTGAGACACGTATGATAGACTACTGATCTTTTTTTAAAATTCAACAATTCTTTCAGTGTCTCCACAGCATTTTCTTTTAACCTTTCGCAGAGATGACCACCCCAGTGCCATCTGTGCCCGTTAAACAGACACCCAAGATAGCCAGGAAGTGAACCTTTAAGCCCTCCTGAAGAAATTGCCGTGAGATGAGCGGGCTATGGGCAGCAAGATGGCAAGCCACCTAGAGTGAGGGTGCACGGTGGGAGGTTGCACAGGCACCGAGTGCCAACTCTCACTCTGAGGTGACCAGTGCTGACTTGACCAGAGCTGACAAGGTAAAACTCTCACTGTCCTGTGCCTTCCGTCCTTGCCCACCCTGGGCACCACCATACTCGAACCTCTCTCAAAGCAGCACTCACACAGCGGACACTTCACAGTGTACTTGGCTAAAGGGCACCTCTATCGCCCTATCCTGTTGTGTACAAACCTGCAAATTTCCCTAAGCATACAGCAACTGACTGGCGCATCCCTCAAACATGTCCCACCAATTTGATACCCTCACAGCTGCACCTGTCGCACACCACCTCTGCAACGCCACTTGACACACAGTGATTGACTGCGAGCTCACCAGTGGCAGACCACCAGAGGGGTAGCGGGGTAGAGGTGGGAAGTGGGTGCAGGAGGATGGGGAGGTGGGGGATACCCATTTTGAAAACCCGCATCCCCCTCAAATTCAAGGCCATCCAGTGCCGAGGTCAGCAGCCTCCTATCTCCATCAAGTACGGACCTAAAGCCCTGTTTGCCTCTCTTTAGTGGCTCCCATCATTACACCGACCCAGGCTTCCATCCCCGTTCAATATATTCTGCATCCCGGGAGGGGCCCGGAGTAAACTTAAGCAGCCTGTGGAACCGAGCGGCAAGGGAGCTGAAACAAATGAAGGGAAAAACTTGAGAAAGGAATGTGATAGTTGATGTAGAGGGAGGAGTGGTGGAGCCCGAGGAATAAAAGCCAATTATTGATCCACATTTCAATGTTAATGATATCAGAAATTGAGGGGCTACTAAACTTAATACATAAGGGTCAATAGCAAAAAAACAAACTATCAACTTTAAATAAGTAAATAGTCATAAAAGGCTAAATATACTAAACTGAGCAGAAGTAACTAATTTAGCATTGACGGCGATTCAGTAAGTACCAGGAGATAAGTAAGTGCTATATGAACAAATTGCAGCACATGCAGTGTGTCTGGATTGTAAAAGGTGGGGATGTGAGGATTTGTTGACAGTGAGACTTTCCCAGATGACCGCACTTGTGGTAAATGTCTATGTCCTGAGTCACTTTGACCCTGTCGTAACAGAGGAGGAGGAATATCTGGAGTAGGCACACTATGTAGAGAGTGCCATGAAGGTACTCACAGACCTCTATTTTATTCATTTCAGTCAGGCACTGGTGACGTGCAATATTACCCAGAGAGCTGCGATGGCCTGCATGCAACAGATCACAGATGCCATATTCCACGGGGCCTCTGACTTCATCACCTGTGACATGTCCACATCATGGAAAGGAGAGTGATCCATCACATTCCACAGGATCGCTGGAATGCTGGGGGCCATCAGCGGAACCCATGAGGCATTGAAGGCACCCAATAATGCGTCTGTCCCATACATCAAGAGGAAAGGGTACCATTCGTTAAATGCGATGACCTTTTGCGATGCCCAACTGTGCATCATGAATGTCAATGCAAATCACTGGGGAAGTGCTCATGGTGCCTCCATCCTTGCATTCAAACTTTCATTTTTCCTCCACTGCAACACGGCAAGGATCTGGATGGATCTTAGGTGAAAATGCATTTCACCCGGATGCCACTGGGGCCATGGTTCGTGGCACCCCTGAGGAAGCCATGGCTGCAGTGGGCTGGTGACTCATGCATTTGGACAGTCATGAAACTGGCAAAATGCCTGCTCCCCTCCACGCCCCAGGAAAGCACAAAAGACAGACAAGATTGAAAGTCAAACACTGAAGTTTTTATTGCTGCAGCATTGTAAAATACAACTATTGCAAGACCATTATTGCAAGACTTTAAAGAATCATTAACATAGTTATTGCAGGACTAAAGAATCATTGAGGTAGTCATTGCAAGACTTTAAAGAAATGTTGAGGTAGTTGGTGCAAAACTTGAAATGGTGAGGTAATTCATTATTTTCTACATTGGAGATAGTTGTAAAGTTAATCTGGTTGATATTATTAACAATTTTTGAACAGTTCCAAATAATTTCTGGCTAAATTATTTAAGGACAGCAACAACAATTATGATACAAACAATGATAAGAGAACTATAAATAACACACCAATTGAACAAGAACCAATAACTAAAAAATTAACAGACAAGCCCCCTCACAGGCATGCCTGAGGGTCACCTGTGACTAAGTCTGAGCAAGTAGAGGTGGACTCTGTACGGGAGGAGCAACCTATTCCCTTCTGCGCCTCACTCCTCCCTGTGATAGGACCCCTCTTGTGCCAGGGGCACGAATTCAGTGTCTGGTCTGTCAGTCGTCAGTCATCAGGGAGTTGGAAGCTGGAACACTGCTGCTGCAAGGGACAGGGGGAGAAATAGCGTGTGGTGGAGGCCAAACTGATAGCTCTTAGGCCTGGGCTGGATCTGCGGTGGGAGCTGGAACGGGGGGTATCACGGGCGTAAGGTGCAGTATAGCCGTGCTCGCTGCATACAGCTCAACGCCACGTGAAAAAAACCTGGCAAAGGTTAACCACTTTCTGCCCAATGCAGTCCATCTTCTCACCAAGGGTCTCCCCCATGTGGCCCAACTGATCGCCAATGGGTTTTTAAAAACAGTTCATTACTTTACACTGCTTTTTTAAAACTGTTCATGCTCTGCCTTTTTAGAAAAAGGTTTTTAAAGTTTCTTTACAATTAAACTAACTTTCTACAGTTATTAAGGTAATTTCAAGACAGTCATCATCATCATCATCATAGGCAGCCCCTCGAATCGAGGATGACTTACTTCCATGTTAAAATGTTCACTGGTGTTTCAATGAAGGACTTAATATTCCAGATCCCAAACTGCATCCTGAAGGGTGGAAGATGCCTGTGTGTGGATTTTTTTAACGTGTGGTGACCGTTACACACCAGCCACCACACGGGCTTGACAGAGCTAGGTCTTGGTCCAGTAGCAAGGATTAACCAAGACGACTGGAGATGAGCTCTGCTGCACAGGCCTAGTGCGCACATATATCACAGTGTGGGCTGGCCCGTGCTGCCCCTGGGCCCCTGGCCCCGAGCTCAGGCCTCACCTGGGCCCCGATCGCGTCCCTCTGCAATCAAGACAGTACACACTTCTCTATAAGGCTCCTGATGGAATTGGTGGTTGTGTCTTTGCTATTTACTAGCATTAGTATAGTGGTTATGTTACTGGACTGGTAATCCAGGGGCCTGGACAAATGATCCAGGGACATGAGTTCAAATCCTACCACGGCAGTTGGGGAATTTAAATTCAGTGAATTAAATAAAACTGGAATAAAAAGCTAGTATCATTAATGGTGACCATGAAACTACCGGATTGTCGTAAAAACCCATCTGGTTCACTAATGTCCTTTCGGAAAGGAAATCTGCCATCCTTACCCGGTCTGGCCTATATGTGTGTAACTCCAGATCCACAGCAATGTGGTTGACTCTAAACTTCCCTCTGAAATGGCCTAGCAAGCCACTCAGTTGTACCAAACCATTACAAAGAAGTATCACCACATGGACTGCAGCGATTCAAGAAGGCGTCTCAACACCACCTTCTCAAGGTTAAGTAACGATGGGCAATAATTGCTGGATTTCCCAGTGAAGCCGCCATCCCGTGAACAAATAAAAATAAATTTATAGCACCATTTGGTCAGACTTCTTCCTGGCTAACTTCGAATGCTGTTCTGGTGCACCACCGTGCTGTTTACATCTTGCACTTCCAGCAACTTGAGACACAAAATACTGTTGCAGTTAAACAAGCAAGGGCAACTCTAATTATCGTTGGACACTGTCCATTGTTCTGCTACAGCAAATTATTGGCCATAAAGTACGGGACTGTAGCTAAAAACATTACTATTTCTCAGCGGCACAGGAAAAATGTTTGCTTTGTGGTGTATGAAATCTCTATCAATAGTTGCTTGAGGGAAGAACAACTCGAATACTTGTTTGTAAACGTCATCTCACCACAAAAATTGGATGTTATGTATCTGGACTTGTATTTACTCTGTACAGCCACCAGAGGCCTCATTCCCCAGAGTCCCAAGGGATCTCATAATCCCTTGGGAGCACAGTTATTTAAGGAGGCTTCACAAGTTGGCGAGACTAAGGTCACACTTTACTTTGAGCTCACAATGTTCAGTCTGACTCTTTCTTCATACAATACAACTGGCAACGAGATACAGATAGCGAACCCAAAGATGCAGAGAACAGTGGGCATCCTGGAGAAATTCTCGGAGGAAGATGATTGGGAAACTTTTGTGGAGCGACTCGACCAATACTTCATGGCCAACGAGCTAGATGGGGAAGAGAGTGCTGCCAAATGTAGAGTGATCATCCTCACCCTCTGTGGGGCACCAACGTATGGCCTCATGAAGAATCTACTCACTCCAGCGAAACCCACGGAGAAATCGTATGATGATTTGTGCACATTGTTCTGAGAGCATTTGAACCCGAAGAAAAGCATTCTGATGGCGAGGTACCAGGTTCTACACCTACAAAAGATCTGAAGGCCAGGAAGTGGTGAGTTATGTCACCGAGCCAAGATGCCTTGCGAATTTGAAGGACATTTGGAGCACATGCTCAGAGACTTTTTCATACTTGGCATTGGCCATGAAACCATACTTCGCAAACTTTTGACTGTAGAGACCTCAATCTTGAGTAAGGCCATAGCGATAGCCCAGGCGTTCATTGTCACCAGTGACAATACTAAGCAAATCTCTCAGCACACAAGTGCTGCTACAAGTACTGTGAACAAAGTGATGTTGTTTTCGAATCGGAACGTACAGGGCAGGCCCCACATACCTGCAGCTGCACGTCCGCAGATGTCTCAGAGTCCACCATCAAGTGTGATGAATACAAGGCCATTAACATCTTGTTGGCGCTGCGGGGGTGATCGTCGTTTCCATTCATGCCGATTCAAAGGATACATTTTCAAGGGCTGTGGAACAATGGGACACCTCCAACGAGTGTGCAGGAAAGCTGCTTGGCCTACTAAACCTGCAAACCACCACGTTGCAGAGGAGGACAGATCCACAGACGATCACGACGAAACAGAACCTCTGATAGAGGAGGCAGAGGTACATGGGGTGCAAACATTCACCACGAATTGTCCCCCGATAATGCTGAATGGTGAACTAAATGGACTCCCGGTGTCAATGGAGCTGGTCACGGGCGCAAGCCAGTCCATCATGGGCAAAAAGACTTCAGAAAGGTTGTGGTGCAACAAGGCCTCAAGGCCAGTCTTAACTCCAATTCACACAAAACTAAGAACTTACACGAAAGAACTGATTCCTGTAATCGGCAGTGCAACCGTAAAGGTCTCCTATGATGGAGCGGTGCACAAGCTACCACTCTGGGTGGTACCGGGCGATGGTCCCACGCTGCTCAGCAGGAGCTGGCTGGGAAAGATACACTGGAACTGGGACGACATCCAAGCGCTATCGCCCGCTGACGACACTTCGTGTGCACAGGTCTTAAACAAATTTCCTTCGCTGTTGGAACCAGGCATCGGGAAATTCCAAGGAGCAAAAGTGCAGATCCACCTAATTCCGGGGGCGCGACCCATCCATCACAAGGCAAGAGCAGTACCGTACATGATGAGAGAAAGGGTAGAGATCAAGCTCGACTGACTACAAAGAGAGAGCATCATCTCACCGATCGAGTTCAACGAGTGGGCCAGTCCAATTGTCCCAGTCCTCAAGGGAGACGGCACCATCAGAATCTGTGGCGATTACAAAGTAACTATCAATCGTTTCTCCCTGCAGGACCAATACCCATTTCCAAAAGCCGACAACTTCTTTGCAATGCTGGCGGGAGGAAAGACGTTCACAAAGCTGGATCTGACCTCAGCCTACATGACGCAGGAACTGGAGGACTCATCGAAGGCCCTCACCTGCATCAACACGCATAAAGGTCTTTTCGTTTATAACAGATGCCCGTTTGGAATCCGATCAGTGGCGACGATATTCCAGAGAAGCATGGAAAGTTTACTGAAGTCGTTCCCGCACACCGTGGTCCTCCAGGATGACATCTTGGTCACAGGTTGGAACACAGTCGAGCATCTGCAGAATCTGGAGGAGATTCTTAGTCGACTCAACTGAGTGGGGCTCAGGTTAAAACGCTCAAAGTGCATTTTCCTGGCGCCTGAAGTGGAGTTCTTGGGAAGGAGGATTGCGGCGGACGGCATCAGGCCCACCAACGCAAAGACGGAGGCAATCGAGGACGCACCGAGGCCACAGAACGTGACAGAGCTGCGGTTGTTCATGGGACACTTGAACTACTTTGGTAACTTCTTATCGGGTCTCAGCACCCTGCTAGAACCACATGTCTTACTACGAAAAGGGGGCGAATGAGTTTGAGGCAAAAGCCAAGAAAATGCCTTTGTAAAAGCGAGAAAATTGTTATGCTCAAACAAATTGCTTGTGTTGTATGATCCATGTAAGCGTTTGGTACTAGCATGTGATACGTCATCATATGGCGTCGGGTGTGTATTGCAACAAGCTAATGATTTCGGGAAACTGCAACCGGTTGCTTATGCATCCAGGAGTCTGTCTAAGGTCAAGCGAGCCTACAGCATGATTGAAAAAGAAGCGTTAGCGTGTGTCTATGGGGTAAAGAAAATGCATCAATACCTGTTTGGGCTAAAATTCGAATTGGAAACTGACCATAAGCCACTTATATCCCTGTTTTCCGACAGCAAAGGGATAAATACCAACGCATCAGCCCGCATCCAGAGATGGGCGCTGACGTTATCCGCATACAACTACGCCATCCGCCACAGGACAGGCACAGAAAACTGCACCGATGCTCTCAGTACGCTGCCATTGCCCACCACGGGGGTGGAAATGGCGCAGCCTGCAGATCTAGCCATGGTTATGGAAACATTTGAGAGTGAGCAATTACCCGTCACTGCCCGGCAGATCAAAACCTGGACAAGCCAGGACCCCTTATTATCTCTAGTCAAAAGCTGTGTGCTTCACGGGTGCTGGTCCAGTGTCCCAGTGGAAATGCTGGAAGAGATAAAGCCGTTCCAGCGGCGCAAAGATGAAATATCTATACAGGCAGACTGCCTTCTGTGGGGCAATCGAGTAGTCATCCCCAAGAAGGGCAGAGACACCTTCATCAATGACCTCCACAGTACCCACCCAGGCATCGTAATGATGAAAGCGATAGCCAAATCCAATGTGTGGTGGCACGGCATCAATGCAGACTTAGAGTCCTGCGTTCACAGATGTAATACGTGCTTGCAGTTAAGCAATGTACCCAGGGAGGCACCGCTAAGTTTATGATCTTGGCCCTTCAAACCTTGGTCTAGGGTACACGGCGACTATGCAGACCCATTCTTGGGTAAAATGTTCCTTGTGGTTGTAGACGCGTACTCCAATGTGAGATAATGTCAGCTAGCACGTCCGCTGCCACCACTGAAAGCCTGCGGGTCATGTTTGCCACACATGGCTTACTTGATGTCCTGGTGAGTGACAACGGGCCATATTTTACCAGTGCTGAGTTCAAAGAATTCATGACCCGTAACAGGATCAAACATGTCACATCTGCCCCGTTTAAACCAGCGTCCAATGATCAGGCAGAGAGAGCAGAGCAAACCATTAAGCAATGCTTGAAGAGGGTAACTGAAGGCTCACTGCAGACTCGCCTATCCCGAGTCCTGCTTAGCTACCGCACGAGACCACACTCACTCACTCACTGGGATCCCACCTGCTGAACTGCTCATGAAAAGAGCACTTAAGACAAGGCTCTTGTTAGTTCACCCTGATCTACATGAACAGGTAGAGAACAGGCGGCTTCAACAAAGTACATACCATGATAGCACAAATGTGGCACGCGAGATTGAAATCAATGATCCTGTATTTGTATTAAATTATGGGCAAGGTCCCAAGTGGCTTTCCGGCACAGTCGTGGCCAAAGAGGGGAGCAGAGTGTTTCGGGTCAAACTTTCAAATGGACTCATTCACCGGAAACACTTGGACCAAATCAAACTCAGATTCATGGACTACCCTGAGCAACCCACCTTGGATCCTACCTTTTTTGATCCCCCAACACACACACCAATGGCAACCGGCACCACGATTGACCACGAAGCAGAACCCATCATCCACAGCCGCCCTGCAGGGCCCAACACACCAAGCAGCCCAGCAAGGCCAGATGCACAGAAGCCCAGCGAGGGCCCAACAAATGACTCAACAACACCAGCCTTCACACCGAGATGATCAACCAGGGCAAGAAGGGCCCCAGATCGACTCACATTGTAATTCGTTGCACTATTGACTTTGTTGGGCGGGGGAGAATGTTGTTATGTACCTTGACTTATATATACTCTGTACAGTCACCAGAGGGCTCATTCCCCAGAGTCCCAAGGGATCTCATAATCCCTTGGGAGCACAGGTATTTAAGAGTGCTTCACAGATTGGAGAGGCACTCTGGAGCCCTGCAATAAAAGATGAAGGTCACACATTACTTTGAGCTCACAGTGTTCAGTCTGACTCTTTCTCCATACACTGCACTAGACTATCATCTTGAACTCACTATTAGTTATTTTACTTAATATAGAGAATGATTAAGCTTTGTGAGCTATGGCTTGTATCCCAAAAATTTCTCACCTGTAAATTAAGGATACTTACCAACTAGTTGGGGTAAAGTTAATTGGGTGAAGAGAATAAACGTATCGTTTTAATGCTGTGCTATATTTCATTGTGGATTTTTTGGATGCTGCAGGCTGAATGAATGCTAACAGTTGTGCAATGTGAGTTTAAAATATTTATGCTTTCAACATTTGTTTCCAATTAATATTTAAAGGGAAAATAGTTGCAGTAATTAGAATGTAATGTCATACTCACAAATTATTAAAATTCTTGAAAATGGTAATGGACTTCCTGTACACAAATGCTACTTCCTTTATGATGCAACCAATGCAATTTTTATGTCAACAATTCTGATGGAAACTTCAAAAGTAAACATTTAGAATGTGAACATTTTATAATGGAATAATTGTATGTAAACATTTTGGCCACAATTTTGCTTACCTGGGTGGGCTAGGTGCGGGCGGTTGACGTTGCGGGCCACAACCCTGTTGTTGATTCCATCCCGCTCCTGAAATCAACTTTGCGCTAATAGGGCCTATTAAACCTACCCTGGGCGTTACCCGGCCCTATTAAGTGGTGCAGGTCTGATGACGTTATCGATGACACATTTTCAGCTGGGATATTTGAAGGAGCCATGGCCACATTACATTTGAAGGTTCATCACGGAGATCTCCCAAGGAGAGCAAAAGAGCCTTGCTCCAAATAGCAGAGGAGGTAAACAGCAGGAATATTGTCAGGAAAGGTGAGTGCAAAGCCACATTCAACTTCATGATGCTGCGCCTCTCATCACATTCCCATCACTCTGCCTTCCCAACACTGTTGCTGCACATCACTACTCACACCAACATACATTTCACACCCACCCATCCCTTTCTCTCTATCCACATACTTACATTCCCATCACGCTCAGCCTCATCCTAATGAAATCAGACTAATTAACAAAACACAAGTAGGCCACTTGGCTTTGGCACACTACTCCATCATAGTCTCCCTCTAAAGATGTAACCCATTTATTCCTTCCACTCATTCCATCATTCTCACTCAATCTTCTCTTCTTTCCCTCCTTGCATAAAAGAGAGCCCACAATAAGAGGGAGAGGGAGAGAACCGGAGGTGTTAAACCATCATTGGCGACCCTAACAACAGTCTTAGATGTTTTGGGAGTCACTAAGCAGCTGGAGGTGGGAAACTGAGAGGGGGACATCTCAACAAGCTGGTGACAGAATTACTTATCATACAGCCACATGGCATACATCAGTCACTCATATGGGGGGGGCGGGGGGGGGGCGGGGGGGGGGGGGTGCTGATGTCAGCAGCCAGTGAATGTTCATCATGTTCACAATTGAATCTGTATCCATTCTTCATATGACAAATCTAACTCATCTCTTTACTCTTCCACAGGTCCATCAAGAGCCCGCCACCCTGCCTCCTGCCACTGTCCAGGAGGAAGAGGAATACAACTCCTCAGAGAAGCCTCCAGTCTCTGAGGGAACAGCGTCACCAGACTTAACCTTACGTTTTCCCACATTGTACTCCATCTGCTAAATGTAGAAAACAAAGAGTCGGGATAAATAGCTAATTTTTCGGCTGGCAAACAGTAACTAGTGGGGTGCCACAGGGATCGGTGCTGGGGCCTTAACTGTTTACAATCTATATTAATGACTTGGATGAAGGGACCGAGTGTAATGTAGACAAGTTTGCTAATGATATAAAGATGGGTGGGGAAAGCAAGTTGTGAGGAGGACACAAAAAATCTGCAAAGGGATATAGACAGGCTAAGTGAGTGGGCAAAAATTTGGCAGATAGAGTATAATGTGGGAAAGTGTGAGGTTATCCACTTTGGCAGGAAAAATAAGAAAGCAGATTATTACTTAAATGGAGAGAAATTACAAAGTGCTACAGTACAGAGAGACCTGAGGGTCCTTGCGCATGAAACACAAAAAGTTAGTATGCAGGTACAGCAAGTAATCAGGAAGGCAAATGGAATGTTGGTCTTTATAGCAAAGGGATGGAGTATAAAAGCAGAGACGTCCTACTACAACTGTACAGGGTATTGGTGAGGCCACACCTAGAGTACTGCGTACAGTTTTGGTCTCCTTATTTAAGGTGGGATATACTGGCATTGGAGGCAGTTCAGAGAAGGTTCACGAGGTTGATTCCTGAGATGAAGGGGTTGACTTATGAAGAAAGGTTGAGTAGTTTGGGCCTATACACATTGGAGTTTAGAAGAATGAGAGGTGACCTTAATGAAACATATTAGATACTGAGGGGGCTCAACACGATAGATGCAGAGAGGATATTTCCACTCATAGGGGAATTTAGAATTAGAGGGCATAGTTTCAGAATAAGGGGTCGCCCATTTAAAATTGAGATGAGGAGGAATTTCTTCTCTCAGAGGGTTGTAAATCTGACAAATTCTCTGGTCCAGAAAGTAGTGGAGGCTGGGTCATTGAATATATTTATGATAGAGATCGACAGAGATTACAAGATAGAGGCAGAGAGGTTGTTTCCACTGGTCAGGGAGACTAGAACTAGGGGGCACAGCCTCAAAATATGGGAGAGCCAATTTAAAACCGAGTTGAAAAGGAATTTCTTCTCCCAGAGGGTGGTGAATCTGTGGAATTCTCTGCCTAAGGAAGCAGTTGAGGTTAGCTCATTGAATGTATGCAAGTCACAGATAGATAGATTTTTAACCAATAAGGGAATTAAGGGTTACGGGGAGCGGGCGGGTAAGTGGAGCTGAGTCCACGGCCAGATCAGCCATGATCTTGTTGAATGGCGGAGCAGGCTCGAGGGGCTAGATGGCCTACTCCTGTTCCTAATTCTTATGTTTTTATGTTCTTATGACAGATTTTTCAGCAATAAGGGAGTGAAGGATTATGGGGAGCGGGCAGGCAAGTGGAGCTGAGCCCAAGATTAGATCAGCCATGATCTTATTGAATGGCAGAGCAGGCTCAAAGGGCCAAAATGGCCTACTCCTGCTCCTATTTCTTATGTTCTTATGTTTTTATGAAAGAGACGAATAGAAAAACCATGATAAACTGTATTAATTGCATGCCTGTTGTAGCTTTAGTTGGTGTTAAAATTATGATGGAAACTTCCTATGCAAACATTTATAATGGAATTCTGTATGTAAACATTTTGTGTCATTATCAAATAATGCCAGGAATCCATCAGTGATCCAAAGCTCACATTCAACTCCCAATTCTGCAAACCCTTGTTTCCACCTCCATGGTGATGGTAAATCAAATGATTCCACCCTGCACGATGTTTCCAAATCCCAGTAGCCCGACCACAGACCACCAAATTTCAGAACTCCCTCCCCAGTTCTGCCAATGCCCAGAAAGATCTTCCACTGCTGTTTCTGGAGAGGTCTGCTTTGATATGCAAATTGTGTCCTATCACATGCACATTGTGGTCCTGTCTCTACCCCAGGTCTTCTGTACTGAGGCCCTAAAGGTCACCAATCTAATGCCATGATTATCCTTACCATCCCATTGAACCTGACTCCATGCTTGTCTTGTGGTCAATGGGTAGAGGAAGTCCTGCCACCTACAGACTCTTCCAGCTCTTATTCTAGGAACAAAGAAGTGCATCACTTATTTTTCATGAAACCTCAAAGCAAACCTGTTGATAAAGAATCTGTGGGAAGTGATGCAAGGCTGCAGCTTGAGTTAGGAATATACCGAGCAGTATTGGCTCCCTTCCTGCACACCCACTCCCAGCCCCTAGCCAAAGCGATTCCTCATGTAATCTTGGGATGAAAAGATTCCCACCTCCCTGTCTAAACTCCTCCATCACACTCCAACTATTGGTCCAACCTGCTTCCTATCAAGAACCCTCCAGGATCCACTCCCCCCACCACCCCCGATCCCAATGGCGACCGGAGTCTTCAGACAAGGAATGACCCTGACTTGCCCAACTAGTAGCCAAGCCTATAGATTGTTAGAACCGTAGATACTCAATTTATGTGACTATTGTGTAAACTACAAAGCAGTGTGTATTACTCTAATTTTTTACCATCATCTAAGAAAGCCTATAAATTTTTCTGCCACTCAATAACCAACTAAAGAGAAAACATATATAAAATGGTTTCTAAGCATAGTTACATTCAATGTGGGGTGTGGTATTAATCAAATTATTAAGTCATTTTACAGGCTTTTAAAATTCAAGATTAACACCACATCATGACATCCTGATTTACCCATTTTGTTCTTTTACACTTTGTAATCTTGCTCGATGGGTCTTGGGCCTTCACTTTGGTTTATTAATTTAAAATGAAGTTTTAATGAGCTTATAATTTGTCTTGTCATTGGGATTTCAGAAAAGTGTAATGAGGGACACTTACATTTTTATTCTATGTCAACATGAACTGCAAAAAAACACCAGGTATAATTGAACGGTTTTGTCGTTCAAAAGGTTTAGAACTATGCAGTGCTGGGGTGAAGTGGTTACAGGCAACACTCCTCAAATTTTGTGATGTAAGAATATGGATTCTGCAGCAAGTCTGTCGAGGATTTGCAGACATCTTAATCTCAATATTGAACAAATATTTTTAACATGCTGAATAAAATGTGTTAAAAAATTATACATTTCAAAACTATTTAAAAGTGATTTACTGCATTTATCCTGAAATACCTGTACCCGCTTACAGTAATAGTTGTGTTGTGGAACCCAAAATAAAGGCTCAATACAAAAGTCTGATAAAGAATCAAAGATATGTTTATTTACGAACACCTATAGCTTGGCCAAGGGAGAACGGCTAGAGTTCCTCAACTCTTCACCAGCCGACTCGGCTTTTGGCTATCAGCTCACAGTACTTAAAGCTGAAAACCGCAATTTGTTACGTCACCTGTTCCATTACACTGGGGACTTAACATTGAGGACTTTATGAAGCAACAAGACAGGTTTCCTGTTATTCATCACCTAGCCTAACCACAGGTCAGCTATGTCTATCTTTACTAAGCTTGCCACCACATCTTCTTGCAGGTGGCCTACCGTCTGATTGGTCCAGCTAATTGTTGCTGGGCAAATGCAGCTTGAACACATTTCCCAGACTGCAACTCTATATTACTACGGTGGGCTGCTAACAAGTCCCACTTCAAGCTGCATTGCCTGATTTCTTTTATTTAACCAGGTGAACCAACATAGAAGAGGCCATACCAACGTAGAAGAGGCCATATCCAGATATATTGCTGAATAATGAACCAGAATTAGTCAACAATAGCACCTAACTAACATTGCCCACAACATGTTTGAACTCAATATTAGCTTTGAGAAGGAGAAGGGCGAGTCACGAACCAACATTTTAAAGTAGGTATGGTTGACTTTGAAGGGATGAGGCAGAAATTGATCACAGTGGACTGGGCAGAACTGTTATTGGCTAAAAATACAGATGAACAGTGGGAGATGTTCAAAGAAGTATTTGGTTCAATACAAGACTTGTACATACCCCTAAAGGGCAAGAGCTCTACTGGAGTAATTAAACAGTTCTGCTCAACAAAAGAAGTGAAAGATAATTTAAAATTAAAGGAAAAGTTATATACAAATGCAAAGCAGAGTGGAGATCGTGTGGACTGGGAGAGTTAGATAGAACAGCAAAGGGATACAAACAAAATAGTTAAAGCTGCAAAAATGGTAGACAATAAAAAAAAATCTAGAGGGTTATCGAGTACAGCATTTAAGTCGTGAAATTCGGTACCGCCCAGTCTGGGGGGGAATAGCAGCTGCAAGGAAGGAGTTTCTGTGCCAGGCGCGGTAGTCCTGTCCCGCAACCTATAGTAGGGTTACCTCTCCCGAGACGAAGCACGACGCAAAATATCGCACTGCACTTCTTCTCAGGGACAGGAGCGGTGCTCAGAGCCACGTGAAGTTCACAGCACTATGCGGTGGAACGCGTAGCGCTGGCGTGTAGACAGGTCCCTCCGCTTCATTAAAGGGGAGGGTTAACCGGAGGGCCAGGCTGCAAGATCGCAGTACGGACCTCGCGATCGACCAACAAGGCGGCCATGACCGTTTAGTCAGCCATTTTCTTTCCTTCCACACCTTCCCTTTAATTTTCGCCCCGCGATCGGCCTACAGCCTGCGAAGCAACCCGTGATGCTGTCGTGAGCATCGCCTGTGGCAGCTTCCGGGGGCTGCTACCAAATGTTCACTCTGGGACCTGATGGCTTGCATCCTAGGGTCTTAAAAAAAGTGGCTGCAGAGATAGTGGATGCATTTGTTGTAATCTACAAAAAGCAGGAAACTATAGACCAGTTAGCCTAACATCTGTGGTTGGGAAAATGTTGGAGTCCATTATTAAAGAAGCAGTAGCAAGATATTTGGAAAAGCAAAATTCGGTCAGGCAGAGTCAGCATGGATTTTTGAAGGGGAAATCATGTTTGACAAATTTGCTGGTGTCTTCGAGGATGTAACGAACAGGGTGGATAAAGGAGAACCAGTGGATGTGGTGTATTTGGACTTCCAGAAGGCATTTGACAAGGTGCCACATAAAAGGTTACTGCACAAGATAAAAGTTCACTGGGTTGGGGGTAATATATTAGCATGGACAGAGGATTGGCTAACTAACAGAAAACAGAGAGTCGACATAAATGGTTCATTCTCTGGTTGGCAACCAGTAACTAGTGGGGTGCCGCAGGGATCAGTGCTGGGACCCCAACTATTTACAATCTATATTAACGACTTGGAAGAAGGGACTGAGTATAACATAGCCAAGTTTGCTGATGATACAAAGATGGGAGGAAAAGCAATGTGTGACGAGGACACAAAAAATATGCAAAAGGACATAGGCTAAGTGAGTGGGCAAAAATTTGGCAGATGGAGTATAATGTTGGAAAGTGTGAGGCCATGCACTTTGGCAGAAAAAATCAAAGAGTAAGTTATTATTTAAATGGAGAAAGATTGCAAAGTGCCGCAGTACAGCGGGACCTGGGGGTACATGTGCATGAAATGCAAAAGGATAGTATGCAGGTACAGCAAGTGATCAGGAAGGCCAATGGTATCTTGGCCTTTATTGCAAAGGGGACGGAGTATAAAAGTAGGGAAGTCTTGCTACAGCTATATAAGGTATTGGTGAAGCCACACCTGGAATACTGCGTGCAGTTTTGGTTTCCATATTTATGGAAGGGTATATTTGCTTTGGAGGCAGTTCAGAGAAGGTTCACTTGGTTGATTCTGGGGATGAGGGGGTTGACTTATGAGGAAAGGTTGAGTAGGTTGGGCCTCTACTCATTGGAATTCAGAAGAATGAGAGGTGATCTTATCGAAACGTATAAGATTATGAGGGGTCTTGACAAGGTGGATGCAGAGAGGATGTTTCCACTGATGGGGGAGACTAGAACTAGAGGGCATGATCTTAGAATAAGGGGCCGCCCATTTAGAACTGAGATGAGGAGGAATTTCTTCTCTCAGAGGCTTGTAAATCGATGGAATTCTCTGCCCCAGAGAGCTGTGGAGGCTGGGTCATTGGATGTATTTAAGGCGGAGATAGACAGATTTTGGAGCGATAAGGGAATAAAGGGTTATGGGGAGCGGGCAGGGAAGTGGAGCCGAGTCTATGATCAGATCAGCCATGATCTTATTAAATTGCAGGGCAGGCTCGAGGGGCCAAATGGCTTACTCCTGCTCCTATTTCTTATGTTCTTATGGTAGCAGCGGGGTGCTACTGGTTACCGCCGCCACTAAACTCCTGCGGAATTTCGCGGGAGTCAGTAGCGGCGCTGCACCCAGGCCGCTAACGGGAGGTGCAAACCTCCCGAATATTTCCCGCTAAATGTTTTTACAAGCATATTAAGAAAAAGGGGGTGGCTGAGAGTAATATGGGCCCCTTTAAGAAAAATGCAAGTGATGTTGTAATTGAAAATCAGGAAATGACAAACCAGCTAAATAATTTGTATCGGTCCTCACAGTAGAGTAAGAGGATAAAGTACCAGCAATATGAAAACTAAAATGAAATCAAGGGGAGGAAAACACTGGATTTAATATAAATTTTGAAAAATGGCAAAGGAGAAAATAATGAGACTCAGGAAAGATAAATCTCCAGGATCAGATGGCTTCCATTCCAGGGTATTAAAAAAAGTAGGAGAGCAAACTGTTGATGCGTTAATCATGCTCTTCCAAAATAATTCAGGAATTATTTAAGAAGCGAAGGAAAGGTAAATTAGGAAATTATAGGCCTACTAGTCATTGCTCGTCCTCAGCAACACTGTGTTTACTCCTGTAGAGCAGGTCGCTGTTAGGAGAGGCCCTTAATTGAAGCATGAGCCACCAAAATGGCTTGCAGCCTCTTTAATGAGCGCTAGCAGGAAATGTAACTTTCAACCACACCTCAACGATCCTCAGGTGCGAGCTTCATTTCCTTTACCAAAATAGCATCTTGCGCTAAAGATGAGCTAAACCGACATTGCAGCTCAAGACCCCATCTTGGCCACTTCGGAGGCACTTTAGTGCCTAAAGTATCAGGGGAAACGGTCCCCTTAACCGCTAACATCATCCAGTTCTGACGAAGGGTCATCAACCTGAAACATTAAGTCTGTTCCTCTCTCCATACTGATGCAGCCTGACCTGCTGAGTGTTTTCCAGCAATTTCTGTTTTTATTTCAGATTTCCAGCATCGCCAAAATTTAGCTTTTGATTTTGTTTGTTTGGTGGTATTGAGACAGTTTAGTGTCACCCTTATTGATTCATTTAAAAAAGAGCCCCATTAATGACAAAATCCCACAGCGGAAGAGCAGGATGTATTATCAACAACTTCTGCAAATTAATGGAGAAGTGCAAGTGAAATCCCATTGTGCCAAGAAAGACAAAACGCTGGAACACATCCCATTCCTTGCTTGAAACTGAACACAAAAGGGATGTGTGATTTTGGTTTCATGTTTCCTTCCAGTTTTATTGCTATATTTGGCAGCAATACTGCTGATAACAGAGTTATCGTCATCATTAAAATAAGCTCTATAACTAGCCTGAGACGCATTACCACCTGAGCGGAATATTTTAGATCCGTTCCTGATTTCCCTGGAGAGAGGATTTACTCCCACACCTGGACATTCATTGCAGCCGTCTTACCTGCTCATTGGTGGTCCGCCAGTAAGGTGGGGTCTCATTCATTCCATGTTACCTGCAATTGGCATTTTGGCGATTTGTCTTTTGAGCCGATGGGTTCTGATATTTAAACATTTGGAGCAATCCGTGGCTTCGCACCTGTCCCAGGTTTTGCAGCTCAACCGCGGCAAAGGTGTAACCAGCATCCGAGAGCTCATCGCCGGCCACTGCGAAAGACAGGAGCGGGCAAGGTCGGAAGGATCAGTCCCAGCAGGTGAGCCGGGAGGGAGTGTGGGGCGGGACCTCCAGCAGGTGAGTTTAAACCCAACCACCCCAAAACAGGTGAGCTGACTCCCCCCCCCTCCCTCCAGCAGGTGAGCTGACTCCCCCCCCTCCCTCCAACAGGTGAGCTGACTCCCCCCTCCCTCCAACAGGTGAGCTGACTCCCCCCCTCCCTCCAACAGGTGAGCTGACTCCCCCCCTCCCTCCAACAGGTGAGCTGACTCCCCCCCCTCCCCCCAACAGGTGAGCTGACTCCCCCCCCCTCCCCTCCAACAGGTGAGCTGACACCCCCCCCTCCCTCCAACAGGTGAGCTGACTCCCCTCCCTCCCTCCAACAGGTGAGCTGATGCCCCCCTCCCTCCCTCCAACAGGTGAGCTGATGCCCCCCCCTCCCTCCCTCCAACAGGTGAGCTGACTCCCCTCCCTCCCTCCAACAGGTGAGCTGACTCCCCTCCCTCCCTCCAACAGGTGAGCTGATGCCCCCCCCCTCCCTCCAACAGGTGAGCTGATGCCCCCCCTCCCTCCCTCCAACAGGTGAGCTGACTCCCCCCCTCCCTCCAACAGGTGAGCTGACTCCCCCCCTCCCTCCAACAGGTGAGCTGACTCCCCCCCTCCCTCCAACAGGTGAGCTGACTCCCCCCCCTTCCCTCCAACAGGTGAGCTGACTCCCCCCCCCTCCCTCCAACAGGTGAGCTGACTCCCCCCCCTCCCTCCAACAGGTGAGCTGACTCCCCCCCTCCCTCCAACAGGTGAGCTGACTCCCACCCTCCCTCCAACAGGTGAGCTGACTCCCCCCTTCCCTCCAACAGGTGAGCTGACTCCCCCAACTCCCTCCAACAGGTGAGCTGACTCCCCCCCCTCCCTACAACAGGTGAGCTGACTCCCCCCCTCCCTCCAACAGTGAGCTGACTCCCCCCCCTCCCTCCAACAGGTGAGCTGACTCCCCCCTCCCTCCAACAGGTGAGCTGACTCCCCCCCTCCCTCCAACAGGTGAGCTGACTCCCCCCCTCCCTCCAACAAGTGAGCTGACTCCCCCCCTCCCTCCAACAGGTGAGCTGACTCCCCCCTCCCTCCAACAGGTGAGCTGACTCCCCCCTCTCCCTCCAACAGGTGAGCTGACTCCCCCACCTCCCGCCAACAGGTGAGCTGACTCCCCCACTCCCGCCAACAGGTGAGCTGACCTTCCCCCCTCCCTCCAACAGGTGAGCTGACCTCCCCCCCCTCCCTCCAACAGGTGAGCTGACTCCCCCCCCTCCCTCCAACAGGTGAGCTGACTCCCCCCCTCCCTCCAACAGGTGAGCTGACTCCCCCCCACTCCCTCCAACAGGTGAGCTGACTCCCCCCCCTCCCTCCAACAGGTGAGCTGACTCCCCCCTCCCTCCAACAGCTGAGCTGACACCCCCCCCTCCCTCCAACAGGTGAGCTGACTCCCCTCCCTCCCTCCAACAGGTGAGCTGACTCGCCTCCCTCCCTCCAACAGGTGAGCTGATGCCCCCCCTCCCTCCCTCCAACAGGTGAGCTGATGCCCCCCCTCCCTCCCTCCAACAGGTGAGCTGATGCCCCCCTCCCTCCAACAGGTGAGCTGACTCCCCCCTCCCTCCAAGAGGTGAGCTGACCGCCCCCTCCCTCCAACAGGTGAGCTGACACCCCCCCTCCCTCCAACAGGTGAGCTGACTCCCCTCCCTCCCTCCAACAGGTGAGCTGACTCCCCTCCCTCCCTCCAACAGGTGAGCTGACTCCCCTCCCTCCCTCCAACAGGTGAGCTGACTTCCCCCCCCTCCCTCCAACAGGTGAGCTGACTTCCCCCCCTCCCTCCAACAGGTGAGCTGACTCCCCCCTCCCCTCCAACAATTGAGCTGACTCCCCCCCCTCCCTCCAACAGGTGAGCTGACTCCCCCCCCTCCCTCCAACAGGTGAGCTGACTCCCCCCCCTCCCTCCAACAGGTGGAGCTGACTCCCCCCCTCTCTCCCCCCCTCCCCCTCTCTCCCCCCTCCCCCTCTCCACCCCCTCCCCCTCCCCCTTCTCCCCCCCTCCCCCTCCCCCCTCCCCCCAACAGGTGAGCTGACTCCCCCCTCCCCCCAACAGGTGAGCTGACTCCCCCCCTCCCCCCAACAGGTGAGCTGACTCCCCCCCTCCCCCCAACAGGTGAGCTGACTCCCCCCTCTCCCCCCTCCCCCCCCTCCCCCCCTCCCCCCCCTCCCCCCCCTCCCCCCCTCCCCCCTCCCCCCTCCCCCCCCCCGCTTCCCCCCCTACCCCCCCTCTTCCCCCCTACCCCCCCTCTACCCCACCCTCCCCCCCCTCCTCCCCCCCCTCCCCCCCCTCCCCCCCCTCTCCCCCCCCCCTCCCCCCCCTCTCCCCCCCTCTCCCCCCCCCTCCCCCAACTCTCCCCCCCCCTCACCCCCCTCTCCCCCCCCCTCCCCCCCCTCCCCACCCTCTCCCCCCCCTCTCCCCCCCCCTCTCCCCCCCCCTCCCCCCCCCTCTCCCCCCCCTCCCTCCAACAGGTGAGCTGACTCCCCCCCTCCCTCCAACAGGTGAGCTGACTCCCCCCCTCCCTCCAACAGGTGAGCTGACTCCCCCCCTCCCTCCAACAGGTGAGCTGACTCCCACCCTCCCTCCAACAGGTGAGCTGACTCCCCCCCTTCCCTCCAACAGGTGAGCTGACTCCCCCAACTCCCCTCCAACAGGTGAGCTGACTCCCCCCCCTCCCTGCAACAGGTGAGCTGACTCCCCCCCTCCCTCCAACAGGTGAGCTGACTCCCCCCTCCCTCCAACAGGTGAGCTGACTCCCCCCCTCCCTCCAACAGGTGAGCTGACTCCCCCCTCCCTCCAACAGGTGAGCTGACTCCCCCCCTCCCTCCAACAGTGAGCTGACTCCCCCCCTCCCTCCAACAAGTGAGCTGACTCCCC